>NW_025539378.1:0-13265 GCF_020615455.1 Coregonus clupeaformis
CAGGATGCACCTGAGCTCAATTTCGAGTATCATAGCAAAGGGTTGAATCAGGGTGGAAAAATTCTCAGGAGGGGCAATTTTTTGATGATTTAGGGAACACACATTTAAAAAAAAGATATAGAACAAATGAAGACAGGGGTAATATAAGTAATACAGAAGATTTATTGACTGATGGGGAGATGGATTCAGTTTCTGTGACAGATTATAAATAATCTCTGATGCCTTTGTTATATTAGCTTTTGGTTGAATTGTGTAGTAAATATATAATGTTATAGCTTGGTTGATAAAATTTGTGATGACCATTTTAAAAAGAGCGGTTTTCAATCAATGCTGTTTATCCTATAACAATGGACAAAAGAGTCCCATCTTGTCAGCCTTCACAGGAGGCAAGGAAAACCCAAAGGTATAGTTCTTCAAACGATTCTCTGAGGAAACACACACACAACACACACAACAACGATAACACACACACACACACAATCATCACTGTTAAACACACACACACACACACACATCATCACTGTTAAACACACACACACACACACACACAAAAATCCCCTCTCTTTAGGCTGAACATTTGAAGACAGAGAACCCGACCAGAGCCAACGCAACAGTGGAGGGGACCGCCCAACTCATCAGGACCAACTGAGAAGATCAGAAACTACTAGATTCAACCTACATCATTTTTATTGTATAAAATGTAGCACACAAGTTTTGGCTCTCTTCAGATAGCTCCCTAAGAGTTTGAGAACCGAGTCATGCACGGATTCAGATATCTTTACCTCTGAATAAAACTGCCTTTATTATACATATCACCCTGTCCAAAGTCTCTACTTGGTCTCAGTTCTCCAGTAAACTTGTGATTATCAACAGTACACAACGGAACAAACAATTGGGGGAACTCACGGGCAGATATAAGTACAGTGAACAGGAAAGCAGTTAATGTAGGGCCGGGGTAAGATCGTTTACAGGATGATTTTCCTGTGACTGTGATGAGGGCTCGGACCAGGTGAAGCCGGGCTCCACTTTTGTGGGACTCGGCCCATCCAGCCAAGTCTCCCAGCTGTATTGGATTCCGTGCCAGGAACGCTTTCATTATTTAGTCGTTCAGGAAGCGGGTATGTACACATCAACAAGATCAGTCAAAACACAGAAATCATGGTTAGACAGGAATGTTTGTAAACTAAGTGTACAAATTAAAAACATAAAATAACGCCACTAAGTGTACAAATTAAAAACATAAAATAACGCACACTGCAGGTGCAAAGAGACGCCGAAGTAGCGCATATTTGCTTAGTTACGCTTCATGGTTACGCCACGTATGACGCAAAGGCTAAGTGAAGCCACAGACACATAGAGAATGTGTTGAAAAGTTTGAAATTTGAAAAAATAGATTTTACATGACAGGCTATGAGAGGACTTCTGGATTTTCAACTGACTGAAATGCGGGGCGGGGCCATTTGAAGTGTACGACTTTAGCCTGATTTTGACATTTAGTGGCAGTCAGATCAGATTACAACACTGATAACTACTGTTGCCGGGATATAATTGATTAGAAAAAAAATCCCTTCCTTTCCCTTGGGAGTGCATATCGCCCATGAACAGGGCCCTGAGTTGGAGTGATAGATCATTTATCAGCTTGTTAAACTTTCTAGTAACATCTTCAAACAAAAAGGGTTTAATGGAACACAAAAGTTATGGAATAAAAATATTTAAGGGGTTCTAGGGGAAGAAGAACCCATTGGTTAGATAGCACATTTTTTTCTAAGACTGCCAAACATATGCATATTGCACCATTAAAATAAATATCGATTGTTGCTCTACAGATTTAGAGGGGGTATTTCAACTAAACGTAAACAACTGTTCCCTATAACTTTAATGAACGGTGTACAAATGGGACTATAGTTCAGCACTTGTCACAGACACCTCCGGCTCTTGGAACATGGATCATTTCAAGAATCAATGTTACATTCCTTTGGGAACTCATAATATTAACTTTAATAAACTCAACAAGCCATCACAACAGGCTATAGACTTGTGCAGACAGACACCATGTTATGTAATCACTAGTTGTAATGTTTGAGTAGATTGCTAGGTTTCCAAGGATTTGTCGGTGCCACTGCCAGACGAAGAGCAATCGCTAACACACACACACATACGCACACACACACGACACACAGATGCACACACAGTGCTGACTTGGACTGAAATAGGCCTGGTACTGCTCTAGTATTTAGGTGCAGGAGCTCCAAAATACTTTTGAGCTAATATTCTATAAGAGGAACAATCAAAGTAGAAATTGGAGGTTAGGTACTCAGCTCCAGTGAGCTCCTGCCCAAGTCAAGCACTGCACACACACACACACACACACACAGACTGAAGAAAGACAAATCCTGACATCTGCATCTGGTGTAGAGGGTTTATGCAGCACTGGTCACACTCATCACAAACATACATTCACATGCTCACCAACAGACACAACACAGGTGAGACGGCGATGAATATGCACCTCTTTATTGACCTGATACTCTCACGGATGCAAGCAGTGCACAGGAGGGTAACTAGCGCCCGAGAACCTGCCCTCTTGGCCTCCGTAGTGAAAAAAGTGTTCAGCTTTGTGGATTTGATTAATTTTATGAATTACTTTAAAATTGTATTTTGAGTTCTTTTAATTTTAAAAGTGATGAATTGCACATCAACTAGCTAATTTCATAAGCTCTTGAATTTCTGAAAATACCCCCCCCCACGCCTCCCGCCCCAACAGTGCACTCCCTCTGACTTGCATGCAGTGGGCCACTGGCTTCTGGCGATGTGCAGGGAGACTTGAATACTGGTAAGTGGATCAATGGTGTTCTGTTAGGCACAAAGAATGAGGCATTGACCGCTTATTAGTAAGAGGCAGATGTCAGCGGCAGAACAAACTCAAATCAAGTAAAAACAATTTGTTTTGAAAGCATAGCTAACTAGCTAGTAGCACATAGCCACAGGAAGTAGGAGGCTGAGGGTGATGCAGACCCCCTGAGAAAATGGAATAATAAAACAAATAAAATAAAATATTTTTTTTGTCATACAAAAAAATAATGATCACAAAAGTAGTGCACTGGGCCTTTACTAGTCCAGTATTAGCGGACGATATAGCGTCTGTAGCGAGGAAAAACATTTAGCCTAGGAGTATTGGCACTACTTGATACAATGTGGGGAAGTTGCCCTTTTTATATCCCAAAAGTGTGACTGATATGGATCAACACAATGGTAAGCCCTACAGAGTAGAGTATTTACAGCACACAGCCTGTCCATACTCCAGACCTGGCTATACACACAGAGGAGACCCATCCTCAGCAGAACCACCACAAATCATCATAACACCACCTCCCCCTTGTTTTGGATAAGAGCGTCTGCTAAATGATGTAAATGTAAATGTAAATGTTTTATTGTTAATTTTCCCTTTCTCTATGTACCCTCATTACCCCTTCTCTCACTCCCATAGCACTATCTCTCCCTCTCTCTCTATTTATCTTTCTCTCTCCCCTCGCTATTTATCCCTGTGACACGGGAGAGTGTTGTGGCCCCCTAAACAAAGTTGGCCCAGGGTGCTTATAGGGATGAGGGAGAGAGAGAGGGAACAAAGGGGCATCACACCCCCACTCCAGGTCACAAGAAAGTGCCACCAACAGCCTGGCTCCAAGGCAACACGCAGCCTCAATGCCCACATGACTTAGAGGCCCTTTATTAGGGCAAAATCACTTTCCATCCCAAACTTGAAAACTGTATAGCCATGCAACTTCCAATACACCATTTAATTTCTATTTTTCTAAACCATCATTCTGGTGTGAGAACAACAGATAGTGCTTCCTCTTTGTCCCTATAATAATATAATGGAATTTTAAATAATAACCACTTCTTAGTCAGATTTGAGCGAAATGACATATATGAAAAGAAATAGAATTCAAAACAATCACCCAGGCTGCAGTTAGTTCTACTCAGAAAAGCATTTTATGGCACCCAAATTGACCCATCTTTCTTTTCATAGCGATCCCCATGGATATAGAATCTGTCAAAACACTGGCACTGCCTCTCAGTGTGTTCAGTGTGTCTGAAAAGCCTGTTGTGCACTGGCAGCTTTTTTTTTCTAGGCTAAAGCTGTTTTTAAGCTGTAAGTGACATTTACTCAGCTTTCATGGAAGAACTTTAACTTAGCCCTCGGCACTAAGACAGAAGGCACTTTTCTGTAATTCTGTTTTGCTCCACTCTGCAGGCCCAACTCTGTGTGTCCATTGTTGAGGGGAATAGTGGTAACGTAGTACCTCTGTATCACAATACTCAAAATCTGACAAGTGTACTACTGTATTCAGTGTTTCCCCTATATGTATTTTAGCCGTGGCACACAAATTGTGGTAATGAAAAAAAAATAAATATATATATATATATATTTTTTATTTTTTATTTAACTAGGTAGGTCAGTTGAGAACAAGTTCTCATTTACAAACAGACTGGCAAGATAAAGAAAGCAGTGCGATTAAAAAAACAACACAGAGTTAACATGAGATAAAACAAAACGTACAGTAATAAACACAATAGAAAATATATATACAGTGTGTGAAAATGTAGTAAGTATGGAGGTAAGGCAATAAATAGGCCATAGTGCAAAAATAATTACAATTTAGTATTAACACTGGAGTGATAGATGTGCAGAAGATTATGTGCAAATAGAGATATGGGGTGAAATATGGGTATGAGGTAGTTGGGTGTGCTAATTACAGATGGGTGTGTACAGGAGTAAAGTAGTGAGGGAGATAAGAGTTCCAGCTTCAGAGATTTTTGCAGTTAGTCAGTCATTGGCAGCAGAGAACTGGAAGGAATGGCGGCAAAGGAGGTGTGTGGCTTTGGGGATGAAGTGAGATATAGCTGGAGGAGACTACGGTGGGTGTTGCTATGGTGAACAATGAGCTAAGATAAGGAGGGGATTTGCCTAGCAGTGATTTATAGATGACCTGGAGGTGGGTTTGGCGAAAATATGTAGTGAGGGCACAACGAAGGATACAGGTCACAATGATGGGTAGTATACAGTGGAGGAATGTGAGGGTGTGCATACTTTTTTTTGTAAATGAATATAACACAAACTGCAGGACAGCAGTGTCAGTGAAACATTCAGTAATATTTAATGCCAATATTAAAAAAGTTGAGGCATTCTTACACAAAAACATATTACACAAACCCAAGCCCATTTGCATTTAAAGTGAACTTTTTAAATTGGTAGTAAAAGGAAAGGAACAGCAAGTGTAGAACAGAGTGGAAAGTGGACAATAACATGAAATTATTATAAAGTTTATAGGAAATCTTACACTGTATAAAAAGGATGTATAATATAGAAATGGATATAAGTGGATGAACTAAACCTTTGATGGAAGAATAGCATACAGTATTTTATGATCATATAAATGTGACTAATGTTAATGAGAACTGCAACAATTAATTGATAAAAAACAACATATATACAGTAATATTAGCAAAGACACTATTAAGACTTTCTAGAGTACATATATAACTGGATTTTTTATGCTAAGGTCAACTATATACAAAGAAACATGCGGACAGAGCTGCTCGTGTGTGTGTGTGTCATCTTATTTGTACAGGAATTTTGCCTGTCTGTCCTTTGAGTGGCAAACCAAGACCCCTTGATTAAATCAGGAATGTCCTGAAAGTTTTATGGAGAGTATGGAACTCAGGCGATTCTGTGTCATGCTGTTTTCAGGAAGGTTTGATCCTTTTCAGTGTAGAGAAGCACCTTCTGACTCAGAGTTGTATGGGTGTGGGATGAGGATCTTGAGGAGGGCTGGCAGTCTCTGGGAAAGTGCTCGAAGGCTGTTACGAAGAACTGGTACAGGGGACTGCACCACTACAAGCCTTGAACTCACTGTTAAGTGAGGGACAGTGTTTTGAGCTTGGCCGGTTCAATATGGGGTAGCCCATGTTCAAGCGCTGTATCGGGAACCTCACACTGTGTTGTGGGAACAACTCTCCGTGCAACAGTGTTGGCTGATGAGGTGCTGGGTGAAGGAGAACCCCTTGGCATGACTAGGATGGTATCACATACCTGTAAAAGATAATATCAGCTTTAATTTGCAATTAAGTATTTTTGATGAAGTGATCTGACTGACACATGCATGTCAACTCAAGATATGATTACAAGGTGTGATTGTTAGGGTTTTGGCTACATACTACCAGGCTGGAAAAAGTTATGGGGAAACACTGACAATTAATCACAACTTACCTCTATAGCCAACCTCTGTTGTTTCCCGGTCCCCGAGCATCCTCCGCCGCTTGATGGGCTGTTGCTGGTCAGATGGGTCCCACACAAAGAGGGAATTGAGGCCCTGGGTCAAAAAAAAAAGAATTGATAACTTGCAATCAGACTTCTTAGCTCACTGTAATCCTCAACACACAACCAGTGACTTTTATATATATATATATATATATATATATATATATATATATATATATATATATATATATATATATATATATATATAATAAAATATATATAGAAGAAGACAGACAACAGATAGTGTGTATATACACACAAACATGTTAGTAACTGCTTTAACCGGATGTAATAATTAACTGATGTTATTAGTTTAAAGCCTTTTCTATTAATTTGTGAGAGGGATGCAACATAATTTTGTTTGGTGCATAGCAATAAAGTAATAATAACAACAGGCCCTTCTAGAAATTGACTGGTGGACACGAATAATTATTACAAACTGTGTAGTACTTTCCTGCATTATTATCAACGTCTGATTGTGTTTTTTGGACAAACACTTGTGGTGAGTAAAACAACTGGAGGAGGGGTGGTAATTGGTGAGAGAGGGAGAGAGACGACCCAAATTGCGGAGTAACAAAAACGGACGAACATGCGAGTGGATTACACATTTAACAAACCAAACATTGAAATACCGTTATAGAAGGTAAATAAAAAGTGTGCATAATAGTAAAGTAAAAAGAAATAAAATGTATCAAATGTAAGTTTTCAGGGACATATCAAATTTGGCATTACACTGAAGGAGCACAAAATGAATGATGGATGTGTGGTAACACAGGTGAAAAAAATCTGAATGGCATCCTAATGGGAGCTCATTTTGGTTAGGGAGAAATACAAACAACTCTACTGCCATACATTCCAATTAGACTGAAGGCAAAGTGTAAATATATTGGCACCCCTGGGTTTTTCTTAAATAATTCCTATTTCTTCTAAAATCAGTTGAAATTTGAGAGGAAAAAATGGGTCTCCACACCTTTAATATATTTTGTAAACTTAAGTTTACAATTGTAATTTAGAAAAATATAGACAAATGTATGGACTAAATTATTGGCACCCGGGAGCTAGTACTTGGTTGCATTCAGCTTTTGGCCAAGATAGCTGCCAACATATGCTTATTGTAGATATCAATGAGCTCTTGCTGCACCTTTTCTGCTGGGCAATTTGGCTCATCTCCTTCAGCAGCAAACTGCTGTAATTCTTCAATGTTTGAGGGTTGCACTCCACCAACTTCTTTTTTCAGATTTGCCAAAACTAATGTGGTCGTGTAGTAGTTGGTAGAGCATGGCGCTTGCAACGCCAGGGTTGTGGGTTTGCGGACGCCACGGGCCAGTATGAAAAAATGAGACTTAACTGTAAGGCTGGATAAGAGTGTAAATGATAAAATGTAATGTAAATGTCTTCTTTCCTTTTTTAAAATACTAAAAACAAATATAATTGTGGACGGTTAGTGATAATACTCACCCTTGATGACCAGACACATTTAGGCTTTTTAAACTGTTGTAAGTGAACTATTCATCTTTTAACAGCATTTATCAGCCAATAGTATATATAGTTATTTACAGTGTGGTGATAGAGGGCGCTAGGCGCCTCTAAAAAAAATTTTTTTTTTTAATAAAAAAATAAAAATAATAATAATAATAATAAAAAATATATGTAATATTTGTGTGTTTGAAATATGGAATGCACATAATATGTGTAAGATATGATAGAAAATAATATTGGAACCTTTCCTCTGCCGTAAAGCAGGGCGAAGAAGAAAGTGCCCCGAGGAGGCGTGTTAGAGGCAGTTAAGCCAATTGCTAATTTAAGATAGAATTATGAATAAAATGTAGCTAATTCAGCGATTTTAATTGAATCCAAGGAGGGCGATTATTTTATCGCCCCAAGTCGGCCCTGATAAAATAAGGACGGACTCCAGTGGCGCCATTTGACTAGAGAAATGGCGAACGCAAAACTCCTCCAAGACCCAACCCTAATCCCGGTGAAATCTCTCCTCAAGATCCGTTTGAGAGGAGAAATTTGTCAGAGAAAGTTCGGGTGAAAGAGCTGGGCAGATCAACCTGACCTCTCAATCAGACAGCAGGCTAGGGAGAAAGGGAAGAGTATAGGGCTTTCCCGTAGCTGGTACACCCAGGAAGGCTTGGCTAGCTGGGTGCACTGATGCTAATGCTTTATTTTGCTTTCGTGGTTGCTTTTTTAAAACGATAGATTAGCATGGACAGGTACGGAGTGAGGGATATGAAGACTAAGAAGAAAAAAAAGAACACCAGGGACACATGGACAACTTGTAAAGCTAGCTGTATTAGGAAGGGGTGAACATTGCTAGCAGATGGATGAACGGCACAGGATTGGAGGAAAAAATGAGGAGGGGATAAAAACAGACATTCTATCCAAAATTATCGATTGTGTGAAGTCGTGGGGCTTTTGAGTTGGCCTAAGAGGGCACGAGGAGACTGACCTCGGACAACCCCGCATTTTCCGGGGCTTAGTGGATTTTGTTGCCTCGTGGGGAGGAGCACCCCTGAAGACAGCACCGTACACAACACGTGTAGAGTACAGGGATGACCTCCTAACGTGTTCAGACCATCAGAGACTCTGGGAACTTTGATGCCCCGACTGTCAGAGAGGCGGGGGTTGTGGGGAGTGAAGACGAGGTTTTCCTGGCACGTTAAAGATATGCAAATGTGGACATGCTTTTACATGAGAAGAGGAACATCGAACCCGTCTTCATTAAAGCACGTCCAGAGGTACAGAAAGAAAAAGGTAAATAACATATATATATGGTTGATTAAAGATGCTGTTGTAGAAAGATTTGAATAGTTCACTTTAAACAGTTTAAAAGCCTAAATGTGTCTGGTCATCAAAGAGATTATATAGAGCGACACAATTATATTGTTTTAGTATTTTAAAAGGAAAGAGAATAGACATTTACATTACATTTTAGTATTTAGCAGACGCTCTTATCCAGAGCGACTTACAGTTGAAGAGTGCATACATTTTTTTCATATGGCCCCGTGGGAAACGAACCCACAACCATGGAAGTGGTGAAGGCATGTCTACAACTGAGCTGACGACGGGACCACATTAGTTTTGGCAAGATCTGAAAAAGAAGAAGTTGGTGGAGTGCAACCCTCAAACATTGAAGAATTACAGCAGTTTGCTGCTGAAGAATGGGCCAAATTGCCAGCAGAAAAGGTGCAGCAAGCTCATTGATGTTACAATAAGCATATGTTGGCAGCTATTTGGCCAAAAAGCTGTGCAACCAAGTATAGCTCAGGGTGCAATAATTTAGTCATGACATTTGTTATATTTTAAATTACAATGTAAATTAAGTTATAGAAATATAATTAAAGGTGGGAGAAGTTTTCCTCCAAATTTCAACTGATTTTTAGAAGAAATAGGAATTATTTAAGAAAAGTCAAGGTGCTAATATATTTGGACACAACTTATGCCTTCAGTCTAATTGGAATGTATGGCAGTAGAGTTGTTTGGTTAACCAAAATGGCTGCATTAGGATACATTCAGGATTTTTTTTCACCTGTGTTACCACGACAATCACGCCCAAATGAGCATTGGATTTGTGTGCTCCTTCAGTGTGAATGCGCAAATTTGATATGGGTACATGTAAAACTGATAATAATTGATACAGATTTAGGTATGTTGCCTTATATATAATGATGACTGACCAGTTTGGGTTTTATTTACTATAAGGATTCAAGTTTGGTTTGTTAAATGTGGTAATGCCAATCCCGACATGTGTAACGTGTTTTTTAGTTTATCGCAATTTGGGGTCTCTCTTTCCACTCTCACCAAGTACCACCCGTCACTCAAGAGCGCAGTTGTTGTTAATACGACCACGAGAAAAGTGTTGTCAAAAAGAACAATCAGACGTTGATAATAATGCAGGAAAGTACTTACACAGTTTGTAATAATATTAGGGTACCAGGTAATTTCTAGAAGAGGCGAGTTGTTGAAGATTAACTTTATTGCTAAGTGCACAGCAGAACAAAATTATGTTGATCCCTCTCACAAATGTAATAGAAAAAGATGTAAAACAATAACATCAGTTAATATGTAATCACAGGTTAAAAGCAGTTACTAGATATAGTTTGTGTGTGTATATACACACTATCTGTCTGTCTGTCTGTCTGTCTATATATATATATATATATATATATATATATATATATATATATATATATATATATATATATATATATATATATATATATATATATATATATATAAAATATGTGTGTGTTGAGGGGGAATGACAGTGAGCTAAGAAGTGATTTGCAGTATAAATTAAACTTTATTTTTTGGAAGGTAATTGTGTGGGGACAGGCATCTGACGAGCAGCAACAGCCCATCAAGTGTAACGGAGGATGTGGGACCAGGAGAACAACAGAGGTTGGCTATAGAGGTAAGTTGTGATGTAATTGGGTTTCCCCATAGAACTCTTTTTCAGGCCTGGTAGTATGTAGCCAAAACCCTGAACAATAGCACCTTGGTAATCATATATTGAGTTGGACATAGGCATGTGTAGTAGGATTATTTGCATCAAAATAGCTGAATTGCAAATTAAAGCTGATGATTGTATCTTTTAATGGATGTGTGATACATCCTGAGTCATGCCAAAGAGAGGTTCTCCTTCACCCAGCACCTCATCAGCGCAACACTTATTGACACGGAGAGTTGTTCCAGCAACACAGTGTGAAGTTCCGGAAAGGCTTTGAAACAAACCGCCGGGAGGCGCTACCTATGTTGAACATAGGCAAGCTCAAAACCGAACTGTCCTCATCTATGAGAACAGCGGCTCAAGGCTTGTAGTGGTGCAGTGCCCTGTACCATTATGGAGAATAACCCTCAGAGCACTTTCACAGAGACTGACAGCCCTCAAGATCCTCATCACCACACCCATGACAACTGCTGAGTCAGAAAGGTGTTTAACTGAAAAGGATCAAGACCTTCCTGAGAAGACAAGGATGCGAACGCTGGCATGCTCTATGGAGAAGAAACTTTAGGGACATTCCTGACTTTAATCAAAGGGTATTGAGAGGTTTGCCACTCAGAAGGACAGACGTGGCAAAATTCCTGTACAAATAAGATGACAGACACACACACACAGAGCAGCTCTGGCACGCATGTTTCTTTTTTGTATATGAGTTGACTTAGCATAAAAAATCCAGTTATATATGGTATTCTAGAAAGTCTTAAGTAGTGTTTTAGCTAATATTATGAATATGTTGTTATAAAATGTTATTTGGAGAAAAAATAGTACATTTAGTATGATTCATAAAATAGTATGATTTCAGTCAAAGGTTGAGTATCACTTGATATCATTTCTATATTATAATCCTTTTTATACAGTGTAAGATTCCTATAAACTTTATAATAATTTACATTTATTGTCACTTTCCACTCTGCTTCTGAATAGCATGCCTGTTGGGCTGCTGTTTACTACCAATGGTAAAAAAGTTACTTTAAATGCAAATGAAAGGCTTGGGTTTGAATGTAGTATGTTTTTGTGTAAGAATGCTCAATTTTTTAATATTGGCATTAAATAATTACTGAATGTTTCACTGAGCACTGCTGTCCTGCAGTTTGTGTTAAAAATATATCGCGATGGTTACAGTGAAAAAAAAAAGTATGGACAGCACAGATATTTTTACAGCTTCACTGGTTATTTATGATTAGTTAGATGTTTTCTGTGAACCCTCTGGACAAGGTTGAATGAAGACAGGGTGATGTTTCTTCTGCAGCTGGCTGAAAAGCATGTCCACATTTGGCATGATCTTGTGGAACAGTGCCAGGAAAAAAACAGAAAGCCTCGTCTTCGAGCATCCTCACAAAGCCCCCGCCTCTCGAATAGGGCACAAAGTCAGAGTCTTGATGGTTGGAAACACGTTAGGAGGCTATCCCTGTACTGTAGACAGTGTTGTGTAAGGTAGTGTTCAGTGGCTCCTCCAGCACACTGTCGAGGGAGGCAACAAACACTAAGCCCGGAAAATGCCGGGGTGTCGAGGAGTCAGTCTCGGCCACGCGCAAGGCCAACTCAAAAGCCCTACAGAACTTCACACAATCGAGTAACTTTGGATAGAATGTGCCTGTTTTTATCCACCTCCCCATTGTGTTTCCTCACCGCAATCCCTGTGGCTTGCCAGTCCAGCCAAGCGAGAGGAAAGTCACCCCTCCTAATACACAGTTTAAGATGTCCATGTGTGGCCTGGGGTCTCAGTTTCTTTACCTTCTGACAGTGCTTATATCCCTACCCGGTACCTGTCCATGCTGAATCTGACCCACAGCCTTAAATAAGCAAGCAGAAAGCAAAATAAAGATTAGCATTTCAGTGCAACCCAGCTAGCCAAGCCTCCTGAAAGTGTACAGCTACGGAGAAGCGGATATAGCTTCCCTCGCTAGCCTGCTGTCTGATTGAGAGGTAGGTTGATCTGAGTCAGCTCTTTCACCCGAATTCTGAAAAGTCTCTCTCAAACGGATCTTGGAGGAGAGATTTCACCGAGTAGGTTGGGCTCTGGAGGAGTAATCGTTGGCATTGATGCCTAGTAAAATGGGCACTGGGACGGTCTTATTTTATAGGGGAGAGTTTGGGGCGATATAAAATAATGCTCGATTGCCAATTAAAATCGCTGATTAGCTACATTATGTCATAATTCATATCTTAAATTAGCAATTGGTTTAAATTGCTAGTGACCCGCCTCCCTCGGGGCACTTTCTCTGTATCAGCCTGAGGAGCTGGGACGAGGCGTTTGACAGGCAGTGAGGAAAGGTTGCGAATATTATTTTTTATATATTCAAATATTAGGGAATATTTAAACACACAAATATGAATAGATGTTTATTATTATTATTATTATTTTTTATTAAAAAAAATAATTTATTTAAGGGGGCCTAGCGGACCGCCACTGGTTGAATATAATGTAAATAT
>NW_025539379.1:0-2500 GCF_020615455.1 Coregonus clupeaformis
ATATATATATATATATATATATATATATATATATATATATATATATATATATATATATATACATACATACAGTGGGGAAAAAAAGTTTTAGTCAGCCACCAATTGTGCAAGTTCTCCCACTTTAAAAGATGAGAGGCCTGTAATTTTCATCTAGGTAGACGTCAACTATGACAGACAAAATGAGGAAAAAAAAATCCAGAAAAATCACATTGTAGGATTTTAATGAATTTATTTGCAAATTATGGTGGAAAATAAGTATTTGGTCAATACAAAAGTTTCTCAATACTTTGTTATATACCCTTTGTTGGCATGACACGGGTCAAACGTTTTCTGTAAGTCTTCACAAGGTTTTCCGCACACTGTTGCTGGTTTTTTGGCCCATTCCTCCATGCAGATCTCCTCTAGAGCAGTGATGTTTTGGGGCTGTCGCTGGGCAACACGGACTTTCAACTCCCCTCCAAAGATTTTCTATGGGGTTGAGATCTGGAGACTCCAGGACCTTGAAATGCTTCTTGGAGCCACTCCTTCGTTGCCCAAGGCGGTGTGTTTGGGATCATTGTCATGCTGAAAGACTCCAGCCACGTTTCATCTTCAATGCCCTTGCTGATGGAAGGAGGTTTTCACTCAAAATCTCACGCCGATACATGGCCCCATTCATTCTTTCCTTTACACGGATCAGTCGTCCTGGTCCCTTTGCAGAAAAACAGCCCCAAAGTATGATGTTTTCCACTCCCATGCTTCTCAGTAGGTATGGTGTTCTTTGGATGAAACTCAGCATTCTTTGTCCTCCAAACACGACGAGTTGAGTTTTTTACCAAAAAGTTTATTTTGGTTTCATCTGACCATATGACATTCTCCCAATCCTCTTCTGGATGCACTCTAGCAAACTTCAGGCCGGGCCTGACATGTACTGGCTTAAGCAGGGGGACACGTCTAGCACTGCAGGATTTGAGTCCATGGCGGCGTAGTGTGTTACTGATGGTAGGCTTTGTTACTTTGGTTCCCAGCTCTCTGCAGGTCATTCACTAGGTCCCCTGTGGTTCTGGGATTTTTGCTCACCGTTCTTGCGATCGTTTTGACCCACGGGGTGGATCTTGCGTGGAGCCTCGGATCGTGGGGATTATCAGTGGTCTTGTATGTCTTCCATTTCCTAATAATTGCTCCCACAGTTGATTTCTTCCAAACCAAGCTGCTTACCTATTGCAGATTCAGTCATTTCCAGCCTGGTGCAGGTCTACAATTTTGTTTATGGTGTCCTTTGACAGCTCTTTGGTCTTGGCCATAGTGGAGTTTGGAGTGTGACTGTTTGAGGTTGTGGACAGGTGTCTTTTATACTGATAACAAGTTCAAACAGGTGCCATTAATACAGGTAACGAGTGGAGGACAGAGGAGCCTCTTAAAGAAGAAGTTACAGGTCTGTGAGAACCAGAAATCTTGCTTGTTTGTGAGGTGACCAAATACTTATTTTCCACCATAATTTGCAAATAAATTCATTAAAAATCCTACAATGTGATTTTCTGGATTTTCTTTTCTCAATTTGTCTGTCATAGTTGACGTGTACCTATGATGAAAATTACAGGCCTCTCTCATCTTTTTAAGTGGGAGAACTTGCACAATTGGTGGCTGACTAAATACTTTTTTTCCCCACTGTATACACATAGATATATATATACATATACATACACATACACACACACACACACACACCATTACACATCACTATTATTATAATACCAGTGCCAATAAAATAAAGGATAGTTGTTAACAAATTAATAAGAATGGCCCAAAAAATAAGTAAAATGCAATGCAATCTGCAACCCTGTGTGTGTGCGCGTGTGCGTGCGTGTGAATTAAAGGGTCTGTCTAGCCCAGTAGTCTGCATATTAGATGCAGTAGTTGGCGCACCTCCTCCTATCTCTTATAGTTCTGGTGTCTTTTGCCAGAGGTTACCTCGCATATGTAGGCTGATGATGTAAATGATACATGGTGTGGACTGCATCATGTGGTGTTCTTCTCTGAAGGACAGTGTTCTGCCCGACCCTGGAGTAGTGGTCAGTGCTGTGTTGTGATGGGCCAGGTCCAGTAGAACTGTGTTGTGATGGGCGGGGTCTAGTAGGCTGTGTTGTGATGGGCCGGGTCTAGTAGAGGCTGTAGTTGTGATGGGCCGGGACTGGTAGAGCTGTGTTGTGATCGGGGGACGGGTCTGGTCGTACTGTCCTGAGGCGGGCCTGGTCTGGTCGTGCTGTCCTGAGGCGGGTCTGGTCTGGTAAAGCTGTGCTGTGTTGAGCCCAGTCTTGTAGAGCTGTGTTGTGGTGGGCCTGGTCTGGTAAATCTGTGCTGTGTTGGGCCTGGTCTTGTAGAGCTGTGTTGTGATGGGGCTGGTCTAGTAGATGGTTGTGATGGGCCTGGTCTAGTAGAGCTGTGTTGTGATGGGACGGGTCTGGTCGTGCTGTCCTGAGGCGGGCCGGGTCTGGTCGTGCTGTCCTGAGGCGGGTCTGGT
>NW_025539379.1:5000-13264 GCF_020615455.1 Coregonus clupeaformis
CTCTCGTCTCCCTCTCCCTGTCTCTGTCTCTCCCTCTCTCTCCCTCCCTCTATCAATTCAATTCAATTCCAGCTGCTTTATTGGCATGAAAAACATTACGTCAATATTGCCAAGCAACAGTGTTACGATATACATTGTAATAAAATAATAAAGAATAACAAATAATAATGAAAAATGGTAGTAAATAATAATAAATAAATAACAATAAGCATGGTAACAGTCAATGGTAGAAATATAATAAATATACAAATCTAAAATGGAAAATGAAACTATAAGTAACTTATAACTAAATAACGGTCATCTTCACCATTACAATGAGGGAAAAAGTATTTGATCCTGCTGATTTTGTACGTTTGCCCACTGACAAAGAAATGATCAGTCTATAATTTTAATGGTAGTTTATTTGAACAGTGAGAGACAGAATGACAACAAAAAAATCAATAAAAACGCATGTCAAAAATGTTATAAATTGATTTGCATTTTTAATGAGGGAAATAAGTATTGACCCCCTCTCAATCAGAAAGATTTCTGACTCCCAGGTGTCTTTTATACAGGTAACGAGCTGAGATTAGGAGCACACTCTTAAAGGGAGTGCTCTAATCTTATCTTGTTACCTGTATAAAAAGACACCTGTCCACAGAAGCTCAATCAATCAATCAGATTCCAACCTCCACCATGGCCAAGACCAAAGAGCTCTCCAAGGATGTCAGGGACAAGATTGTAAACCTACACAAGGCTGAATGGGCTACAAGACCATCGCCAAGCAGCTTGGTGAGAAGGTGACAACAGTTGAGTGGAATATACGCAAAATGGAAGAAACACAAAATAACTGTCCATCTCCCTCGGCCTGGGGCTCCATGCAAGATCTCACCTCGTGGAGTTGCAATGATCATGAGAATGGTGAGGAATCAGCCCAGAACTAAATGGGAGGATCTTGTCAATGATCTCAAGGCAGCTGGGACCATAGTCACCTAGAAAACAATTGGTAACACACTACGCTGTGAAGGACTGAAATCCTGCAGCGCCCGCAAGGAATCCCCCTGCTCAAGAAAGCACATATACAGGCCCGTCTGAAGTTTGCCAATGAACATCTGAATGATTCAGAGGAGAACTGGGTGAAAGTGTTGTGGTCAGATGACACCAAAATCGAGCTCTTTGGCATCAACTCAACTCGCCGTGTTTGGAGAAGGAGGAATGCTGCCTATGACCCCAAGAACACCATCCCCACCGTCAAACATGGAAGTGGAAACATTACCACCTCTCCCTCTCCCTCTCCCTCTCCCTCTCCCTCCTTCTCCCTCTCCCTCTCCCTCTCTATCTCTCTCGCTCTCTCTCCATCTCTTTCTCGCTCTCTCTCTCTATCTCTCTCTCCCTCTCTCTCTCTCCCTCTCTCTGGCTCTCTCTCGCTCTCTTTCTCGCTCTCTCTATCTCTCTCTCCCTCTCCCTCTCACTCTCTCTCTCGCTCTCTCTCTCTCTCTCTCTCGCTCTCTCTCTCTCTCTTTCTCTTTCTCTCTCTCGTCTCTCTCTCTATCGTCTCCCTCTATCTCTCTCCCTCTCCCTCCCTCCCTCTCTCTCTCTCTTCTCTCTCTCATTCTCTCTCTCATTCTCTCTCTTCTCTCTCTCTCTCTCTCTCTCTCTCTCTCTCTCTCTCTCTCTCTCTCTCTCTCTCTCTCTCTCTCTCTCTCTCTCTCTCTCTCTTTCAATTTCAATTTAGGGCTTTATTGGCATGGGAAACGTGTGTTAACATTGCCAAAGCAAGTGAAGTAGATAGTAAACAAAAAGTGAAATAAACAATAAATATTAACAGTAAACATTACACTCAGAAGTTTCAAAAAGAATAAAGACATTTCAAATGTCAATTATGTATATATACAGTGTTGTAACAATGTGCAAATAGTTGAAGTACAAATGGAAAATAAATAAACATAAATATGGGTTGTATTTACAATGGTGTTTGTTCTTCACTAGTTGCCCTTTTCTTGTGGCAACAGGTCACAAATCTTGCAGCTGTGATGGCACACTGTGGTGTTTCACCCAGTAGATAAGGGAGTTTATCAAAATTGGGTTTGTTTTCGAATTCTTTGTGGATCGCTGTAATCTTAGGGAAATATGTGTCTCTAATATGGTCATACATTTGGCAGGAGGTTAGGAAGTGCAGCTCAGTTTCCACCTCATTTTGTGGGCAGTGTGCACATAGCCTGTCTTCTCTTGAGAGCCAGGTCTGCCTACGGCGGCCTTTCTCAATAGCAAGGCTATGCTCACTGAGTCTGTACATAGTCAAAGCTTTCCTTAAGTTTGGGTCAGTCACAGTGGTCAGGTATTCTGCCACTGTGTACTCTGTTTAGGGGCCAAATAGCATTCTAGTTTGCTCTGTTTTTTTGTTTGTTCTTTCCAATGTGTCAAGTAATTCTCTTTTTGTTTTCTCATGATTTGGTTGGGTCTAGTTGTGTTGTTGTTGTTGTTGTCCTGGGGCTGTGTGGGGTCTGTTTGTGTTTGTGAACAGAGCCCCAGGACAAGCTTACTTAGGGACTCTTCTCCAAGTTCATCTCTCTGTAGGTGATGGCTTTGTTATGGAAGGTTTGGGAATCGCTTCCTTTTAAGTGGTTATAGAATTACGGCTCTTTTCTGGATTTTGATAATTAGCGGTATTGGCCTAATTCTGCTCTGCATGCATTATTTGGTGTTTTACGTTGTACACCGAGGATGTTTTGCAGAATTCTGCATGCAGAGTCTCAATTTGGTGTTTGTCCCATTTTGTGAATTATTGGTTGGTGAGCGGACCCCAGACCTCAGAACCATAAAGGGCAATGGGTTCTATAACTGATTCAAGTATTTTTAGCCAGATCCTAATTGGTATGTCAAATTTGATGTTCCTTTTGATGGGTCATAGAAGGCCCCTTCTTGCCTTGTCTCTCAGATCGTTCACAGCTTTATGGAGTTACCTGTGGCGCTGATATTTAGGCCGAGGTATGTATAGTTTTTGTGTGCTCTAGGGCACGGTGTCTAGATGAATTTGTATTTGTGGTCCTGGCAACTGGACCTTTTTTAAACACCATTATTTTTGTCTTACTGAGATTTACTGTCAGGGCCCAGGTCTGACAGAATCTGTGCAATCTGTGCATCTTTCTCTCTCTCTATCTCTCTCTCCCTCTCCTCTCTCCCTCTTTCTCGTCTCTCTTGCTCTCTCTCGCTTCTCTCTCTATCCCTTTCTTTCTCGTCTCCTCCCCCTCTCCTCTCCCTCTCTCCCTCTCCTCTCCTCTCCCTCTCCCCCTCCCTCTCTCTCTCTCTCCCTCTCCCTCTCCTCTCCTCTCCCTCTCCCTCTCCCTCTCCCTCTCCCTCTCCCTCTCTCTCCCTCTCCTCTCTCTCTCTCGTCTCCCTCTCCCTGTTTCTGTCTCTCCCTCTCTCTCCCTCCCTCTATCAATTCAATTTAATTCAAGCTGCTTCATTGGCATGAAAAACATTGGCGTCAATATTGCCAAAGCAACATGTATACAATATACATTGTAATAAAATAATAAAGAATAACAAATAATAAAAAATGGTAGTAAATAATAATAAATAAATAACAACAATAACATGAGTAACAGTCAATAGTAGAAATATAATAAATATACAAATCTAAAATATGGAAAATGAAACTATAAGTAACTTATAACTAAATAACGTCATCTTCACCATTACAGTGAGGGAAAAAAAGTATTTGATCCCCTGCTGATTTTGTACGTTTGCCCCACTGACAAAGAAAATGATCGGTCTATAATTTTAATGGTAGTTTTATTTGAACAGTGAGAGACAGAATGACAACAAAAAAATCAATAAAAACGCATGTCAAAATGTTATAAATTGATTTTGCATTTTAATGAGGGAAATAAGTATTTGACCCCCTCTCAATCAGAAAGATTTCTGACTCCCAGGTGTCTTATACAGGTACGAGCTGAGATTAGGAGCCACACTCTTAAAGGGAGTGCTCTAATCTCATCTTGTTACCGTATAAAAGACACCGTCCTAAAAGCAATTAATCAATCAGATTCCAAACTCTCCACCATGGCCAAGACCAAGAGCTCTCAAGGATGTAGGGACAAGATTGTAAACCTCACAAGGCTGGAATGGGCTACAAGACCATCGCGGCAAGCAGCTTGTGAGAAGGTGATGCAACAGTTGAGTTGAATATACGCAAATGGAAGAAACACAAAATAACTGTCCATCTCCTCGGCCTGGGGCTCCATGCAAGGTCTCTCACTCGTGGAGTTGCATGATCATGAGAATGGTGAGGAATCAGCCCAGAACTAAATGGGAGGGATCTTGTCAATGATCTCAAAGCAGCTGGGACCATAGTCACCAAGAAAACAATTAGTAACACACTACGCTGTGAAGGACTGAAATCCTGCAGCGCCTGCAAAGTCCCCCTGCTCAAGAAAGCATATACAGGCCCGTCTGAAGTTTGCCAATGAACATCTGAATGATTCAGAGGAGAACTGGGTGAGTGTTGTGGTCAGATGAGACCAAATTCGAGCTCTTTGGCATCAACTCAGCTCGCCGTGTTTGGGAGAAGGAGGATGCTGCCATGACCCCAGAACACCATCCCCACCGTCAAAACATGGTGGAAACTTACCACCCAACCTCTCCCTCTCCCTCTCCCTCTCCCTCTCCCTCTCCCTCTCCTCTCCTCTCCCTCTCCCTCTCCCTCTCCCTCTCTATCTCTCTCACTCTCTCTCCATCTCTTTCTCGCTCTCTCTATCTCTCTTCTCTCCCTCTCTCTCTCTCCTCTCTGGCAAATCTCTCTCGCTCTCACTCTCGCTCTCTCTCTCTCCCTTCTTCTCCCTCTCTCTCTCTCTCCATCTCTTTCTCGCTCTCTCTATCTCTCTCTCCCTCTCCCTCTCTCCCTCTCTCCCTCTCTCTCGCTCTCTCTCTCTCTCTCTCTCTCTCGCTCTCTCTCTCTCTTTCTCTTTCTCTCTCTCGTCTCTCTCTCTATCGTCTCCCTCTATCTCTCTCCCTCTCCCTCCCTCCCTCTCTCTCTCTCTCTTCTCTCTCTCTCTCTCTCTCTCTCTCTCTCTCTCTCTCTCTCTCTCTCTCTCTCTCTCTCTCTCTCTCTCTCTCTCTCTCTCTCTCTCTCTTTCTCTCTATCTCTCTCTCTCTCCCTCTCCCTCTACCTCTCTCTCCCTCTTTCTCGCTCTCTCTTGCTCTCTCTCGCTCTCTCTCGTCTCTCTCTCTCTATCCCTTTCTTTCTCGTCTCCCTCTCCCTCTCTCTCCCTCTCCTCTCCCTCTCCATCTCCCTCTCCCCCTCCCTCTCCCTCTTCTCTCTCTCTCCTCTCTCTCTCTCTCTCTCTCTCTCTCTCTCTCTCTCTCTCTCTTTCTCTCTCTCTCTCCCTCTCTCTCCTCTCCCTCTCCTCTCCCTCTCCTCTCCCTCTCTCGTCTCCCTCTCCCTGTCTCTGTCTCTCCCTCTCTCTCCCTCCCTCTATCAATTCAATTTAATTCAAGCTGCTTCATTGGCATGAAAAACATTCGTCAATTTTCAAAAGCAACAATGTATACAATATACATTGTAATAAAATAATAAAGAATAACAAATAATAAAAAAATGTGTAGTAAATAGTAATAAATAATAAAACAATAAAATGGTAACAGTCAATAGTGAACTATAATAAATATACAAATGCGTAATATGGAAAATCAAACTTTAACTAACTTAACTAAATAACGGTCATCTTCACCATTATATCAGTACTACAACTACCATCATCATTACTAACCACTACTACCACCACCATCATTGATCTGCCATCATTACATTACCAATACCACTGCTATTGTTTGGAATGATTAACCAACAATGATAATGGTAATAACAATAATAGCAATAACAATAATAATAAGTACGTTACTATTTATTATGCAGATGTTGTTATTCAGTGTCCCTCAGGCTATGGCAGGTAAATACATATTTGGCTGCAAGGAGCCATTGCTCCTTCGCCCATGAGTATTTTTTAGTTTTTTCTCTGCTGGTTTAATGTTAAAATTTGGAATAAATGTAGTCATTTCTGCTGTGAATAATGAATCTCTTTGTGAGGAATATCTTACACAGTAAAGAAGAAAGTGCATCTCTGTTTCTACCTCCCCTGTCGTGACCAGCGACTACATATACGCTCCTCTTTGGGTAGCCTGTCTTTTTATGTCTGCCGGTTTCTGTTGCCAATTGATGGTCACTCAGCCTGTCTTGGTAAGGATCTCTGTCTCTGCTTCAGTACCTCTACAGGAGTAGAGATAATCAGCCAATTCATTTTCTCTGTTTAGGGTCAGATAGCAATTGTAGTCGGCTTTGGGATTTTGTTTTTCAATGTTGTAAATATGGGTCTTTGATTGGTTCATGATTTTGTTCATTGGAAATCTTTCTTTTGAAGCAGTGCTGGTGTCAGCTTGGTTGGTTAGGTCCAACACCAGCTACTGAGAGGGCTCGTTTCTGGGCTCAGCTCTTGGGTTTGAAGTGCTTTAAATTGCAGACTTGAATTTGGACTTGAATTTAGATATAGCCAAAATTGTAATGATATTTTCTGTATTTTCATTACTACTGAAAGGCCTAATTCTGCCCTACATGCATTAGTTGGTGTATTTCTCTGGACTTGTAGAATTTCCATAGAATTCTGCATGTAGTGCTTCAATTGGATGTTTGTCCCATATTTTAAAGTCCAGTTTATTGAGTGGCCCCCCAAACCTCGCTTCCGTAAGAGCTATTGGTAGGATTACACTGTCAAATATTTTGGTCCAAATTCTAATTGGAATGAATAATTTCATTTTTATTGCATACAATGCTCTGCAGGCTTTTTCTTTGAGTGCATTCACTGCCATATTAAAGTTTCCCGATGCAGATATGGTCAGACCAAGGTATGTGTAATTTTTAGTGTGTTCAATTATGGTGTTGTTCAGGGTGAATTTATATTTGTGTTTCTTCTTGGTTGGTGATAGAAGTACCAAGTCATCAGCATATAGCAGGTATTTTACCTCTGTGTCAAATAGTGTGAGTCCTGGGGCTGAATTGTCCAACATGTTGCTAATTAATTGATATAAATGTTGAAGATTTGGACTCGAACTGCAGCCTTGTCTCACACCTCGATGTAAGATTTATGTTCTTTGGTTTTTGATTTTTATTGCACACTTGTTTTCTGTGTACTACATTTTATTAAGTCATACACCTTACCACCAAGCCCACTTTGGATAATTTTGTAGAATAGCCCTTCATGCCAAATAGAATCAAATGCTTTTTTAAAGTCAATAAAGCAAGCAAAGATTTTGCCCTCTTTTTTTTGGTGGACGATGTTTATTAATTAGTGTGTGTAAGGTGTATATATGAGTCAGTAGTAAGCGATGGTTAGAGAAAGCCAATTTGACATTTACTTATTAAATTTTTCTCTTGAAGAGGTTTGAATTCTTGAATTCAAATGCTACAGAAAAACCTTTCCCAAGTTGCTGTTTACATAAATTCCCCTGTAATTATTGGGGTCTGATTTGTCTCCACTTTTGTGGATAGGGGAGATGAGCCCCTGGTTCCAGAACAACTTAAGCACAGCATTTTGCAACTCAGGTGTGCTGTTTTTCAGCATTTCATTTCTGATGTTATCTAGACCACAAGCCTTCTTTGATTTGATAGATTTGAGCTTTTCATTTAGTTATTGTTGGGTTATTGGGTAATCTAATGGATTTCTGGTTGTTTTTAATGACCTATTCAAAGGATGTTCAATTTTTCTTGAATTTCTAATTGGTTCTGTTGTAAGTCTTTTTGTGGATGTTTTTGTTTAGATTATCAAAATAAATTTTCCAAATTCCTTCCATCTTGTATGGCTAATTCTTTTGGCTTTGTCATGCTTAAATTGTTCCACATGTCCCAGAACTGATTTTGGTCAATTGCACTTTCAATTTCATCAAGGGTCTTGTTGGTATAATTCAATTTCTTGCGTTTTAGTGTATGTTTATACTGTTTCAGAGTTTCAAAGTATTCATAGCGTGATCTGGGTTGTTTTGCTGCTTATGTTTTTTCATTTGAAATTTGTCTTAGGTGTTTTCTAATTGTTTTACATTCGTTATCAAACCATTTTTTCAAAACATTCTGTTTTATTTCTGATGTTGCATTTCTTTGGTTTTTTCAAATTTGCTTTCGATGCTGCTTTTTGGAAATGCAATTGATGTTTGAGTAGCCGAATTGACACCTTCTTTATTGTTTTGATATTGTGAGTAATTGAAAAACTGTATAGGGAGTTCATCATTTCATTTGA
>NW_025539380.1:0-13248 GCF_020615455.1 Coregonus clupeaformis
TGGGTGATGTTCACTAACAAACACTCCTCCTATTCAAACATACCCATAGTCGGTCCAAAAGTGAGCCGTGGGAGTTGCTTTTTACAGTGAGTATGCAGCTGCATTGATTGTCCAGAACTCCTGCTGGAAAGGATGAGCAGTCAGTCACCAGATATAAGAGCAAAGGGAAGCAAATGGAACAGGCTAGGGCCCAAAGCTCTCAAGGCTTTCAGTCCACTTCAAAGGGTCAGAGGTTAATTGGGTATCATCCTTATTCAATGGCCTATTATTAGGATAGAGGACTGCTGTATTAACTATTATTATGCCTATTTTAAAGGGGAGGCTTCCTGCGCTGACCTTTGAGCTATAAAAGGATCTGATGCTGCACGCTGCTCCCCCACAATGCATGCACGCTCTTCCCGCCATGCGGTGTCATTCCTGAACACGCAGTCAGCTATCGCGTGTCTTTTGCCTTACCCGCGACGTCAGTGATTTTTCAACATCCACGTAGCTTTGGGTTTTCTCTCTCATTTTTATATGCCACATTCATGTGCATATGGGAAACTCGTAAATGTCGGACATGTGTATAACTGGTTAGTTGTACACGTGCTGTGTTCAACGAATCAGTAAGTCGGACATTTCCGAGTTCTGACTAGCATATGAACGCGGCATCATAGGCTACTATCCACTCTTTATACCGGAGGAGCTAGGGCGCGTTCAGCAGGACGTTTTGGAACGTTCAGATATAAATATGTTAGGCTTATGTAAAACAAATATGCCTCTCTGACATAAGGAATCACGTCGGCTATATTCACGGCATGTCTTTCTGCATCGTTCAAAAACGTTTGGCAACTGAACGTGGCCTTGGGATGCTGGATGAAATGTTTTGAGAGACAGCCGACGTCATGTGTAGGCGTGGTGTGTGCCAGCCGTGCCGGGTGTGCCTAAAGAAACCCACAGCAGAAGAGTAAATCCAGTCTGGCCACCACGTTAACGTTTTAGTGGAATTTATTATACATTTTGCTCAACTTTACCCTCTGCTGCTAGTTAAAAATAGATTAATTAATAGGAGGCTATTTGAGAGGATACATTTGTAACTCGCCTGCCCGACGGAAAAAAGAGAACGCCCAGCTGTACAGCATCTCTCAAATTGAGGTGAGGTGTGCGCTCTCTCTCTCCAACTGATGTCGAGGCACCGCTGCAGTAGTGGATGAGAACCAGTCAACCAGAAACGTTTGACATCTCTATCGGAGCCCCAAACAGACAAGGCTACCTCTCACTTGATGACAGACAACATTTAAGTAAGTTTATATGTTGCTAGTTGGCCAGCCCCATAGCTCTGCTGGCTAATAAATGTGTGCTACCTGCGCAAACTCTGAGAGGCAGGCAGACTGGATTCTGCAGAGAGCGACGTCCTCTGATATCCGGGTAGTGCTGCCATCACCTCGCTGTATGGATACATTCGGTTATATTGTATCTTCTTTACAGAGTCCGTGTTAATCACTGTCTAGGCTGCTGATGTTACAACACGGCCATAATAGACTACTGATCTTCAACTTTTTAGAGCCAGGCAGATCGGTCATAAATATGGATGCTGTGGTCTGCAGACGGTGGCGGCTGATATCTGATGTGCTGGTGACATGTCCATCTCCAGCTACAGATGTTGTAAAAGGAAGTTGTGATTTATGGGTCTGGACTGTAGCCAACAACGGCTTGTTAACGTTGTGTATTACAATGGCTAGTAGCCTATATGACATTGGTGCATGGCATATGATGGCTAGGCACAATAGACTTGATCCTTAGTTAGGCTTTAAAATTGTCGTTATGTTGCCCAGCATCACCAGCCATATTCGGTTGACTATAGGGTGGGAGATGACACGAGCACCGGTGGGGTGTGATCCCCAGAACTGGGAGCACGCTCGAGACTCTGGCTTATTGCATGGGCATATTTGCATGTCACGGGCTGTGCTCTTCATCATGGCACCCACCCATGGCTAATGGTGGAACATTGTGTTTTTATCAGAATGACAGCCTACAACTGACTGATGTGGACACCGGCCTGATGGTGGGTTGGTACAGAGCTCTACACAGCCGAGGGTGTGGTTGGACACACACACATCCCAGCCAGCCTGTCAGACTAGCGGCGTAACCCCCCCCCTAATCTCCCACGCAGTCGGGGTGATTTGACAGCTCATTAGAGTTGGCCGCTTCGCATGTCTCTGTCGGGTCCCTTACAGTAGCCTGCTTCCCTCCACCACGCTGTCGAACGGGCTTAGTGTCTGTCGAGACTAGCCTACACTACAGTACTGTATATTGCCTGAAGCAGCTGGACGCACAGCCATTCCAGTAAATTCAACCACACCTTTGTTTCATCACAAAACCGGAGAGCAACCTCTATCTGCTGAAGTCCACAATGCATATAACAAACAGTTACATGACCTACAGCATGGTAAAGAAAGTTCATGTTTCCGACATTTTCGGACTACTAAACAACTATTGATTTATTTATTTTATTTATTTATTTTTGTCATTTAGCAGACGCTCTTATCCAGAGCGACTTACAGGAGCAATTAGGGTTAAGTGCCTTGCTCAAGGGCACATCGACAGATTTTTCACCCAGTCGGCTCAGGGATTAGAACCAGCGACCTTTCGGTTACTGGCACTATGCTCTTAACCACTAAGCTACCTGCCGCCCTAATAGATTTAGAACCATGAAGAGTTACTGCAAGTCGCAAAGAAAACAGGAGCTGCCTCCACTATTCCAGCACCATTTCAACTTCAACATCATCGAATCACCTCTGCTTAGTCTAATACAGTGACAACTAAAAGATACCAAAAACAATTTTGTCCAATCAACGGAAGCTAAATATGATGTGGCTGTCCATGGTTCTGATTTGTGTGTGTGTGTGTTCATGCAAGCAGAAAAAACTTATCCTACTTGTAGAGAAATGCCACCCTCCTCCATTTCATGTTGACAAAACGTCTATGACTCTGTCATACAGTACACACTTTTTTATTTTTTGCTGTCCTAGGCTGCCTGGCTAAAATGCTTGCTCGCTTGCCGAACTTCCTTTCATGGGCAAAGTTAGCTAGTTAACATTAGCCTTCTACATCTAGCTACATATTGAACTTCCATCCTCTCAGTCCAGGGCCACAATGTATTTTATGGTTGGATCAGAATCGCCATTATAATCATTGGCCAGTACAGAGAATCCTTCTTTGCCTTCCCTCCCTCACATTTCACATGGGGAAGTACTCTCTCCTTGCTTTCAATGCTGGGTCTGTCTCCCTCACCTCACCTCTGACCTCCTAGCCCTCTCTCCTTAGCCTTGAGAAGGGTTAGAGGTAAGGGAGACCCTCCTAGAAGTAGCCTTCTAAAGGCAGTGATGGGTTTCAGGGCCACAGACAGACAGGCAGGCAGCAGTGTGGAGTGTACACAGAGAGACAGAGAGACAGAGAGAGAGAGAGAGAGAGCACACAGACAGTCACATGATGGGCCTGTCAATGAGCACCCAAACACTGCCTATTAACGCAGAACATCCACACCTCTGCAGTACGATCACACCTTCTCCTATTTAAATCCCATACATTGCTGCATCACATTCAGCATAGTACCATCACATACAGTAGCCAGTAGTTCTTTAAATAGACTGCATTATAGTGTTGATCCCTGCGCCCCCTCCCTTCACCAAACACTGCAGCGCCCATCATGACTTGGACTGTTGTGAATATAGTTGTTTGTATACATGGTTGCTGTGTAAGGAATGAATAGACAGTAGCTATGTGTTTGTATTGGTCCAGTTATTGTGTGTAAATAGGGCTGTTAGTGTGGTTGTATGTGTACAGGATCATTTTATGAGCGTATTGTGTCGTTTTGACGGTATGACAGTTGTTCATTGTTTTGAGTGAGTAGCATTGCAATTATAGTGTGGTTGTGTTTCAGTGTTATGTGTGTGTGTGAATTGGGTTGCCCTTTTATGTTATTCTTGCCACGTTACCCTGCTCTGCCTGCCGCCCATAGGCCTTAGTTACCCCAACCTCCTAGCCACTCAACCGCAGCCATAGTTACCCAACCTCCCAGCCACTGAACCATAGCCATAGTTACCAAACCTCCCAGCCACTGAACCAAGCCCATAGTTACCCAACCTCCCAGCCACTCAACCGTAGCCCCATAGTTACCCAACCTCCCAGCCACTGAACCATAGCCCTATAGTTACCAAACCTCCCAGCCACTCAACCGTAGCCCTATAGTTAACCAACCTCCCAGCCACTGAACCGTAGCCCTATAGTTAACCAACCTCCCAGCCACTCAACCATAGCCCTATAGTTAACCAACCTCCCAGCCACTGAACCATAGCCCTATAGTTACCCAACCTCCCAGCCACTCAACCGTAGCCCCATAGTTATCCAACCTCCCAGCCACTCAACCGTAGCCCCATAGTTATCCAACCTCCCAGCCACTGAACCATAGCCCATAGTTACCCAACCTCCCAGCCACTCAACCGGAGAGCCCCATAGTTATCCAACCTCCCAGCCACTCAACCGTAGCCCTATAGTTAACCAACCTCCCAGCCACTCAACAATAGCCCATAGTTACCCAACCTCCCAGCCACTCAACCGTAGCCCCATAGTTATCCAACCTCCCAGCCACTCAACCGCAGCCCCTATAGTTAACCAACCTCCAGCCACTCAACCGTAACCCTATAGTTAACCAACCTCCCAGCCACTCAACCGTAGCCCTATAGTTAACCAACCTCCCAGCCACTCAACCGTAACCCTATAGTTAACCAACCTCCCAGCCACTGAACCGTAGCCCTATAGTTAACCAACCTCCCAGCCACTCAACCGTAGCCCCTATAGTTAACCAACCTCCCAGCCACTGAACCGTAGCTCCTATAGTTAACCAACCTCCCAGCCACTCAACCGTAGCCCCATAGTTAACCAACCTCCCAGCCACTCAACCGTAGCCCCTATAGTTAACCAACCTCCCAGCCACTGAACCGTAGCCCTATAGTTACCCAACCTCCCAGCCACTTAACGGGACCTTTGGAGTGCTACTGTCAGTTGTTCAGTCAGTCATTTAGTCAGTCAGTCAGAGCCTGGCCTGGGGCCTGGAGTCTGGCCGGACCTGTTCTGTAAATCCACAATCTGCTCGCTCTCTCTCTCTCTCTCTCTCTGCTGCAGCTTTTATCACAGCACAACCTGCTGAGACCACAGACTAGAGTGTGTGTGTAAGAATCCTGTTGTGAATCCTGTTGTGAATTAATGTACAGTGTGCTGAGTGTGCCTCCCTCCCTCCCTCTTATAGGTTAATTCCCAGCCCAGACAGTATTTGTGTATAAGGGTATGTCTGTTTGTTATGTGTACTTATTGGGTTTTCTCTCTCTGTCTCACTTCAGTCACTTTGGCTAAGTTAATGTTTAACCCACCCTTGTCTGTGGGGTCTGTTCTGCAGACTGGCCTTGAGGTGGTCCATCTGTGTTTTGGCCATGAGCTCTCAGCTCCGGACCAGTCTAAAGGCATCTGCCTTCACTGCTGCACTACTATTGCATTGAACTTACCAGGTTATAGCTGCTACTGTCATCTCTGGAGTGTGGAAATACCACCTTTACTACAATGTAGTACAGAGTTCACTATGTCAGTTATGGTACCACAACAAAGGCTCACTCAGTACAATGTAGTGTGAACCACAGTTAAGGCCTCAGGGACCGGAGGCTCCGGAAGGAAGGTGTGTTCTGAATAATACTACATTGTTTGGCTTAAGTTCAGGTTGGTCGTTTGGCTCAGCCGGTTCTGCTCGGGTTCTGGGTTCTCCTGTGTGGTGAGTATCAGTATTGAGGCATAGCTTCAGTTGTTGGTGAGACTGAGAGGCAGTGTCTGGGTCTCACATCTTAACTTTTGATGGTAGTATTTGGGTATTGGTTCTGTCAGTTCCTAGTGTTTTGGGTATTGGTTCTGTCAGTTCCTAGTGTTTTGGGTATTGGTTCTGTCAGTTCCTAGTGTTTTGGGTATTGGTTCAGTGTGATGCTTGGCTGTTTGGAGGATTTGGGAGAGTTCAAAAGGGAAGCCTCTCTCTCACTCTGTCTCTGTCTCTCAATTCAATTTCAATTTAAGGGCTTTATTGGCATGGGAAACGTATGTTAACATTGCCAAAGCAAGTGAAGTAGATAGTAAACAAAAGTGAAATAAACAATAAATATTAACAGTAAACATTACACTCAGAAGTTTCAAAAGAATTAAGACATTTCAAATGTCTCTCTCTCTCTCTCTCTCTGGTGGTGTTGTTGTGAAAGTCCTCAGAAGTATTTCCTCATTAAGTCTCCTACTCTGTTGTGTAATTAAGCCCTTTGTTGTGTTTGATTAGTAGATTGTCTCATTTAACTAGCTAGGCCTCAGAGGAGTTCGCTCTGGCTCCCTTTCATATGACTGACTGTTTAAACATGGAACCATGATAATAATAATAATAATATGCCATTTAGCAGACGCTTTTATCCAAAGCGACTTACAGTCGTGCGTGCATACATTTTTGTGTATGGGTGGTCCCGGGGATCGAACCCACTATCACATGATTGCTACAAATAGAGTGTGTATACACTACAGTGGGTGTATGAATTAGTTGTGTAGACTATAGTGAGAGTTATGGTCCTGTTAAATGCAGAGGATTGATGGTAATGGTACTATATTATGAACTGGTAGACTCTCTCATGAAATAGGTTTTTAGAGACTTCAAATGAAGGTCAAATAACTCCATATGGTTGGATGAGGTCTGTATGTAAACGTTAACCGTGATGGGTAGGCTTGAGAGAGAGTTCCTCATAAAACAACACAGCTTCCGATATTGCATTCCTGCTTTTCCATGGACCTTAAAAACACACACACACACTCAGTGGGGATGGGGATGGAAACATCTGTTCCAGGGATGTGAGGTGGATGTATTTGATGTGTTACTATGCTGCCAGGGTTAAGGAGGGACCCTCCCCATATGTTACTAGGCTGCCAGGGTTAAGGAGGGCCCCGTGCCCCCATATATTACTAGGCTGCCAGGGTTAAGGAGGGCCCCGTGCCCCCCATATGTTACTAGGCTGCCAGGGTTAAGGAGGACCCCCCATATGTTACTAGGCTGCCAGGGTTAAGGAGCCCCCCCCTGGCTGCCAAGGTTAAGAAGGGGGAACCCCCCTATGTTTTACTAGGCTGCCAAGGTTAAGGAGGGGTACACCCACAAACACACATTGAGCTACCCGGCTGAGGCATGCTTCTCATCTTGTTGGTACTGATTGCGCAAACAAATGATTCAACAAACATGGGATACACGTTCCCTCAAAATATGAGCTTCTGGACTCATTCTGGTGACACTATTTGTGTTAGTGTGAATAGATGCTAGTGTGAATAAAAGTATGTTCTTTGTATGTGACTGTGGCTGTTTCTTCCTCTCTCTCTCCGTCCCTCTCTCGCTCTCTGTCCCTCTCTCTCTGTGTGTCCCTCTCTCTCTCTCCATCCCTCTCTCTCTCTGTGTGTGAATGGGAGAATGAGATCACTGCTTTCCCCTCCACTCTGTTCCGTGACATCATCATAGCAACGGAAGGGATGGAGGTAGGAAATGTAAGAGAGGAGGAGGAGGGGGTTCAGTGTGTCCTGGCCTTTGCAAGCTGTTACAACAGACAAATCTCTCACTCTTGTTATCTTTTTATTTTAGTGATCCAATTGACATTTTAGTCATTTAGCAGACGTTCTTATCCAGAGCGACTTACAATTAGTGAGTGCATAAATTTTTCATACTGGCCCCTCTCTATCTCCACTTCTCCTTCCCTCTCCACCTCTCCCTCTCTCCCTCACTCTCTCCATCTCTTCCTCGTTTCCTGTATTCACCCAGTGCGTGCCTGTTCGTTCTGTCTATCGGTGTGTGGTAGAGAGCTCCCCTGCCCCCAGCAATGCATTTCTGACTCTCAGTCAACCTCGTCTGAGAGAGGCTCTTTCCTCCTTCCCAGGGTCCTTTGCTGTGGGATGAGTGAAGTTTAAGAGCAAGGGTAGTCTTGGTAACAATTGCTGCCATCTGTGTGAGTGGTGTGTTTCTACAATTGCATGTGTGAAAGGATGGAGCAGCATGCGGTCTTAATGCTTCATCTCCTTCATGTTGAATTATTTATTTAATACTCAGCAGAATGGGAAGGTTACTGAGTTACACTGGAACACTTCCACAGCATTGATGAATCTAGAAAGAGACACTTAAGTCCATTCTCAATGTGGACATTCTTGGACAAGAGGGTACTCTTGATATATTCTGTCATACTGTATAATAAAACCTCTCACATCTGCAGCCAACCCTTAGACAAAATGGCTCCCTATAAGAACTACAAAGACATTTCCTTGTGGCTCAGTTGGTAGAGCATGGCGCTTGCAATACCAGGGGTTGTGGGTTCGATTCTCACAGGGGACCAGTATGAAAAATGTTTGCACTCAATACTGTAAGTCGCTCTGGATAAGAGCGTCAGCTAAATGACAAAAAATATTAAATGTAAAGAGAAGGGCAAGGAGAGAGTAGAGCGGGGCGGGATCAGGGGAGGACAGACAGAAGGGTGGTAGGTTTGAGGATAAGGATAGGGGACAGGCCAGCAGGGGTCTGAGGTGAATGTGACTCCCTCTGATAGCTGAAGAGGGCTTGGGGAGAGGAGAGACTGAATCATTTGTAGTAGTCCCAGACAGACCAATAGTAGAGGGTTCTCTTGGATGTAGTAGTAGAGGGTTCTCTTGGCTGTAGTGTTCTCTTGGATGTAGTAGTAGAGGGTTCTCTTGGCTGTAGTGTTCTCTTGGATGTAGTAGTAGAGGGTTCTCTTGGCTGTAGTGTTCTCTTGGATGTAGTGTTCTCTTGGATGTAGTAGTAGAGGGTTCTCTTGGATGTAGTAGTAGAGGGTTCTCTTGGATGTAGTAGTAGAGGGTTCTCTTGGCTGTAGTGTTCTCTTGGATGTAGTAGTAGAGGGTTCTCTTGGCTGTAGTAGTAGAGGGTTCTCTTGGATGTAGTAGCAGAGGGTTCTCTTGGCTGTAGTAGCAGAGGGTTCTCTTGGCTGTAGTAGTAGAGGGTTCTCTTGGCTGTAGTAGTAGAGGGTTCTCTTGGATGTAGTAGGAGAGGGTTCTCTTGGCTGTAGGGTTCTCTTGGCTTTAGTAGTAGAGGTTCTCTTGGCTGTAGGGTTCTCTTGGCTTTAGTAGTAGAGGGTTCTCTTGGCTGTAGGGTTCTCTTGGATGTAGTAGTAGAGGGTTCTCTTGGCTGTAGGGTTCTCTTGGCTGTAGTAGTAGAGGTTCTCTTGGCTGTAGGGTTCTCTTGGCTTTAGTAGTAGAGGGTTCTCTTGGCTTTAGTAGTAGAGGGTTCTCTTGGCTTTTAGTAGTAGAGGGTTCTCTTGGCTTTAGTAGTAGAGGGTTCTCTTGGCTGTAGTAGTAGTAATAGTAGTAGAGGGTTCTCTTGGATGTAGTAGTAGAGGGTTCTCTTGTAGGGTTCCCAATATTAAATGTAAAGAGAAGGGCAAGGAGAGAGTAGAGTGGGGCGGATCAAGGGAGGACAGAGCAGAAGGGTGGTAGGTTTGAGGATAAGGATAGGGGACAGGCCAGCAGGGGTCTGAGGTGAATGTGACTCCCTCTGATAGCTGAAGAGGGCTTGGGGAGAGGAGAGACTGAATCATTTGTAGTAGTCCCAGACAGACCAATAGTAGAGGGTTCTCTTGGATGTAGTAGTAGAGGGTTCTCTTGGCTGTAGTGTTCTCTTGGATGGTAGTAGAGGGTTCTCTTGGCTGTGGTAGTAGAGGGTTTCTCTTGGCTGTAGTGTTCTCTTGGATGTAGTAGTAGAGGGTTCTCTTGGATGTAGTAGCAGAGGGTTCTCTTGGCTGTAGTAGTAGAGGGTTATCTTGGATGTAGTAGTAGAGGGTTCTCTTGGATGTAGTAGTAGAGGGTTCTCTTGGCTGTAGTAGCAGAGGGTTCTCTTGGCTGTAGTAGTAGAGGGTTCTCTTGGCTGTAGTAGTAGAGGGTTCTCTTGGATGTAGTAGTAGAGGGTTCTCTTGGCTGTAGGGTTCTCTTGGCTTTAGTAGTAGAGGGTTCTCTTGGCTGTAGGGTTCTCTTGGCTGTAGTAGTAGAGGGTTCTCTTGGCTGTAGGGTTCTCTTGGATGTAGTAGTAGAGGGTTCTCTTGGCTGTAGGGTTCTCTTGGCTGTAGTAGTAGAGGGTTCTCTTGGCTGTAGGGTTCTCTTGGCTTTAGTAGTAGAGGGTTCTCTTGGCTTTAGTATTAGAGGGTTCTCTTGGCTTTAGTAGTAGAGGGTTCTCTTGGCTGTAGGGTTCTCTTGGCTTTAGTAGTAGAGGGTTCTCTTGGCTGTAGGGTTCTCTTGGCTGTATTAGTAGAGTGTTCTCTTTGGCTGTAGGGTTCTCTTTGGCTGTGGTAGTAGAGGGTTCTCTTGGCTTTAGTAGTGAGAGTTCACCTCTTGGCTGTAGGGTTCTCTTGGCTGTAGGTTCTCTTGGCTTTAGTAGTAGAGGGTTCTCTTGGCTGTAGGGTTGTCTTGGATGTAGTAGTAGAGGGTTCTCCTGGCTGTAGGGTTTCTTGGCTTTAGTAGTAGAGGGTTCTCTTGGCTGTAGGGTTATTTTGGCTGTAGGGTTCTCTTGGCTTTAGTAGTAGAGGGTTCTCTTGGCTGTAGGGTTCTCTTGGCTGTAGTAGTAGAGTGTTCTCTTGGCTGTAGGGTTCTCTTGGCTGTGGTAGTAGAGGGTTCTCTTGGCTTTAGTAGTAGAGACTTCTCTTGGCTGTAGGGTTCTCTTGGCTGTAGGTTCTCTTGGCTTTAGTAGTAGAGGGTTCTCTTGGCTGTAGGGTTGTCTTGGCTAGTAGTAGAGGGTTCTTCTGGCTGTAGGGTTCTCTTGGCTGTGGTAGTAGAGGGTTCTCTTGGCTTTAGTAGTAGAGAGAGTTCTCTTGGCTGTAGGGTTTTCTTGGCTGAGTAGTAGAGGGTTCTCTTGGCTGTAGGGTTCTCTTTGGCTGTAGGTTCTCTTGGCTTTAGTAGTAGAGGGTTCTCTTGGCTGTAGGGGTTGTCTTGGCTGTAGTAGTAGAGGGTTCTCCTGGCTGTAGGTTCTCTTGGCTTTAGTAGTAGAGGGTTCTCTTGGCTGTAGGGTTCTCTTGGCTGTAGTAGTAGTAGAGGGTTCTCTTGGCTGTAGGGTTCTCTTGGCTGTGGTAGTAGAGGGTTCTCTTGGCTTTAGTAGTAGAGAGTTCTCTTGGCTGTAGGGTTCTCTTGGCTGTAGTAGTAGAGGGTTCTCTTGGCTGTAGGGTTCTCTTGGCTGTAGGTTCTCTTGGCTTTAGTAGTAGAGGGTTCTCTTGGCTGTAGGGTTGTCTTGGCTGTAGTAGTAGAGGGTTCTCCTGGCTGTAGGTTCTCTTGGCTTTAGTAGTAGAGGGTTCTCTTGGCTGTAGGGTTCTCTTGGCTGTAGTATGTAGTAGAGGGTTCTCTTGGCTGCTAGGGTTCTCTTGGCTGTGGTAGTAGAGGTTCTCTTGGCTTTAGTAGTAGAGAGTTCTCTTGGCTGTAGGGTTCTCTTGGCTGTAGTAGTAGAGGGTTCTCTTGGCTGTAGGGATTCTCTTGGCTGTAGGTTCTCTTGGCTTTAGTAGTAGAGGGTTCTCAGGCTGTAGGTTGTCTTGGCTGTAGTAGTAGAGGGTTCTCCCTGGCTGTAGGTTCTCTTGGCTTTAGTAGTAGAGGGTTCTCTTGGCTGTAGGGTTCTCTTGGCTGTAGTAGTAGTAGAGGGTTCTCTTGGCTCTAGGGTTTCTTGGCTTTAGTAGTAGAGGGTTCTCTTGGCTGTAGGGTTATTTTGGCTGTAGGGTTTCTCTTGGCTGTAGGGTTCTCTTGGCTGTAGTAGACGTTTCTTGGCTGTAGGGTTCTCTTGGCTGTAGTAGTAGAGGGTTATCTTGGCTGTAGTAGTAGAGGGTTATCTTGGCTGTAGTAGTAGTAGAGGGTTCTCTTGGCTGTAGGGTTCTCTTGGCTGTAGGGTTCTCTTGGCTGTAGGGTTCTCTTGGCTGTAGTAGTAGAGGGTTCTCTTGGCTGTAGTAGTAGTAGATGGTTCTCTTGGCTGTGGTAGTAGTAGAGGGTTCTCTTGGCTGTAGGGTTCTCTTGGCTGTAGTAGTAGAGGGTTCTCTTGGCTGTAGTAGTAGTAGAGGGTTCTCTTGGCTGTAGTAGTAGTAGAGGGTTCTCTTGGCTGTAGGTTTTCTTGGCTTTAGTAGTAGAGGGTTCTCTTGGCTGTAGTAGTAGAGGGTTATCTTGGCTGTAGTAGCCCCACTCCCAGACTGTCCTGGCCAAACAGATTTTTATGCACAATGGAGCCTCTAAGCGGATCCCAGGGAGAGGAATTTGATTTTGATAAATGGCCAGAGATCATTTTACATTATAGTCATTTAGTAGACACTCTTATCCAGAGCGAACTTACAGTTAGTGAGAGTGCATACATTTTTCATACTGGCCCCCGTGGAACGAACCCACAACCCTGGCGTTGCAAGCGCCATGCTCTACCAACTGAGCTACAGGGGACTACAGGAGTTTGGTCTCTGTGGGTGTTGAAAGTGTGTGTGTATGTGGAGGTGTGTTTGCGTGAGTGTGTGTGTGTGTTGAAATTGTGTGTGTGTGCACGTGTGCAGGGTCATCATGCACTCCCCAAAAATCTGAGGGGACACAATGCATGTTAGGATGTCAGGGGGATGGTCCGACGCGGGGCTAGGACCCCTGTCCTGAAGTTGGAGAATTTAGCATTTTTCAAACACCTGAAACAGCTTTTTTCTGCAATCTAGAGCCATAATCATTATGCTTAATTATATGTCAAAAAATATATATTTTTCTGCATATATAAGCATACCTATTGAGCTGTAGAGATATCCTCCTGACTGGTGGTTATTTTTTTAAGAAACAAAATATGCTTTTCTGCATCTCTGGGTGAAAGATTGAAAGGAATGTGGGTCTTGTTCAGTACATCTAGTAATTGAGTGCTTTTCTAAAGTTTACCAACCGTGCCAGCAGGCATGCCAGCTAAAGTAGTTAGACAAGCTAGCTACTCTAACTTGATTGCCTTAAATGGCTTCTTGGTAGCTAGTTATGAGGTTGGGACATTGGGAACCTATCTGGGCTAGCTAAAGCCAACTTCATAAAATTGCAAAGTGGCTAGTAGAATTACAGAGAAACAACAAACATATATAGATTCTTCAAATAGCCACCCTTTGCCTTGATGACAGCTTTGCACACGCTTGGCAACCAGCTTCATGGGTAGTCACCTGGAATGCATTT
>NW_025539381.1:0-13238 GCF_020615455.1 Coregonus clupeaformis
CTAGTAAAGGCCCATTGTGCACTACTTATGTGAAGAAAAAATATATATATTATTATTATTATGTAGATTGTAATTAATGAAAAATGTTTGTTGGGGTTGATATATTTTCATTAGCTGTTGGGGTTGATATATTTTCATTAGCGCAAATGAAAAAAGCCTTTTTTAAACTCAAATACACTACAAGTTCGCATTTCCTGCTGTGTCAGAAAATTCTCAGCAACAAAAGAGTGATCAAATTAAGATCCTACATCTGTATATATTAGATAGAAGATTGGAAGCAGAAGAGGTAAGGTTGCATAATGTAGCATAGGTAGAGTGTCATTGCTGCATAGGTAGGTGTCATTGCTGCATAGGTAGGTGTCATTGCGTATTGTGCGTTGTTTAGTTCTGAGAAAGACTCACCATGTTGGAGTGCTTGAGCTAGGCGTGATAGATACGGGCCTCTCTCTCCAGCTTCTGGTGGTCTTGAGGGAGGTAGAGACAGGTGGAGAGATATTAGAGGTAGAGAGACAGATGGAGAGATATTTACGTGGGGGAGGAGAAGGGGTGGGGTAGGAAGTGGTGAAGGAAGAGGTAGTGCATCGTATAAGAGTCCAAATACATTAGTTAAGGGTTTCCACTTCCATACAATTTTCTAATTGGCAGATATTCAAGTATGGACTACAGGGATTCAAACTTTCATGTGTACATTTCCAGAGTCCAAGAACTTGCGTACAGTGTCCCAGTGACCAGTAGACCTAGATGGAAGTCCTTGAGCAGGCAAGCTGCACGGCCCATGTATAAAAAGGTCTAAGTGTAGTCCTCCAGCCAGCGGTCCACAGTAAACCAAGTTGGCTTACGTTCCTTCCAGTTAAGAAGAATGATTATCTTGACTGAAAGACAACCCAATGATAACAAACTATTCTTGACATTAGACAGTATATTTTCTGGGCTTTGACCAGGTACCCAACCATGAAATGGGTCACATTGGAAATTCAACATTAAAAAAAATCTGACAAAACTGAAATAACTTCAGACCAAAATGTTTTCACTGCAGGGCATTCCCACAACTGTGAAGTAAAGAGCAGTTGCTACCACAGTTGTGCCAGCATACATGCAAGTCAGATGAGAATTTTCATCCATCTTTGAGATAGTACAGGGGTGATATAGGCTCTACACAATATATTGTATTGAGTGATCTTATGCCGAACACATTTTGAAGTGGTCAGACCCCTTCTCCAAATAGTGTCCCATTGCGATGGGGTAAGAGAGAAGTGTTCAGGTCACGCTCCATGCTAACTGAATGGGGGAATATGCATTGGATGAAACAAACAACATTCTATAAATGCACAGATACAGTTCCTCTCATGGAGGGCAGCTTTCCTGAGGTTCTGATCTAATTTCAGAGGCAGGTTCATCATCCTCCTTTTACCCAACCCTTGTATATGATTGTCTTAAGCTGTAGGTACACCAAAAATGAAGAATCGCTCAAACCAAAATCTGCCTTCGATTGGGAAAAGGACTCGAATATCATCTTTAACAATCTGACCAATAGGATGAAATACCATGGCTATGCCAGTCCATTATTCAAAGTGTTTCCCCAGCTGTAAACAGGGCGTCATGTCAGATGGGACAGGATAGACAGAGCCTTTTTACACCCAACCCTTCTGAACAGCATCTTAACAGTGCTACATGAGAACCTGATAATTACACTGTCAAGGGCAGTAGGGGGTTTGGGGCAGTGCCACATTGATGCCATAGAAACAGACCTGTTTATCCTCTCCTCTAACCACTCCCAGCTGCCAATCTTCTGATTCTGATTTGTAAGCCCATGTAAGGGGGATATCTTGAATTATATGACAAGTAGTAGAAGAATCCATTTGGGACACCCAGCCCACCTTTGAATCTAGTACTGTCAGTTTTTCTATACCCTATTCTGGGTTCTGATTGTTCCATAAGATCTATGAGGAGAGTTCGTACCTCCTTAAACCATGACTCGCGGCTAGCCTAGGTAATACATTAACCTTAAACATTTCAGCTCGCCCCCATAAAGATAGGGGAGAGTTGTCCATCTCTTAATATCGCCTGATGACCTGGACAACTCTAGGTCCATTTAGGCTGAATATCGTGAGGGATACTATATTAATTCCTAGATACGTCATGCCACTAGTCAAATGGGGGAACCTACTAAGTCAGCCTGAAATGTGTGTCGGTTGAGAGGCATAGCCTCAACTCTTACTCCAGCTGGATTTTGTATCCTGAGAGGGTGCCAAAGGAGTCAATCCTTTTTAAGACTGCTGGTAGGGAGAGATTGTAGGGTTACTAAGGTGAGTAGATGTCGTCAGGCGTATAGATTCAATTTGAACTCATGTTCATAAATGCGCACACCTGGGATGGTCTCTTCAGCACGTTCGCACATGCCAGAGTTCTAAGGCTCAAATAAATATGAGAGTACTAAGAGGGCAACCCTGTCTCACACCCTCATGGAGGCAGACACTCTTCCATTCAGTTTTGACAGACGGGGGGCACTCTCTAAGGCCCCTGGCCCAGCTAATGGGACCGAAGCCAAACTTGAGTGAGTGTATGAAACAGGTGATGGCTATTCTATCCCGTCAAAGGCCTTCTCGGCATCCAAGGATGCTGCTATAACTGGAGTTTTAAGAGAGTGAGCCTTGGACATGACATAGTAAACGCAGCCTTCGCATGTTGTCGGACTATTTGCATTGCCCCCACCCACCCCACCCCAACCCCCTCTTTTACCTGCTGCTACTCTGTTTATTATTTATGCATAGTCACTTTAACTCTACCCCATGTACATATTACCTCAATTACCTCGACTAACCTGTGCCCCCACACATTGACTCTGTACCGGTACCCCCTGTATATAGCCTCGTTACTGTTATTTTATTTTACTGCTGCTCTTTAATTATTTGCTATTTTCAATTTTTTACTTATCTAAAACTGCATTGTTGGTTAAGGGCTTGTAAGTAAGCATTTACCGTAAGGTCTACACCTGTTGTATTCGGCACATGTGGCAAAATTAAAATTTGATTTGATTTGATTCACGGGAGATGACCTGGGATGAACCCAACCTGGTCTAGATGAATTATTGATGGGATTCTCGTCTCTAAGAGTAGGGCGAGGGTCTTAGCTAATATCTTATAGTAGCTATTCAACAGACTTAAGGGTCGGAAACTTCCTAGCTTTAAAGGGTCCTTACCAGGCTTGGGTAGCAGAGAGATAGTGGTTCGGCACATGAACGGGTGCATAGATTCGGACTCTAGTCCTTCATCAAATAATTTCAGAAGGATCGGGGACAGCTGTTTTTTGAAGCATTTGTAGAATTCAATACCCAAGCCGTCATCGCCAGGCATTTTCCCAGAGGACATTTTCATAATTGCATTGTCAATTTCTAACTGGGTGATCGGGAGGTCCAAATCAACTTTATCCACTATATGACAGCGGGAAGGTCTAAGCTCTTAAAGAAGGCATCAATGTCTCTGTCACCTGCTATACTCTCTGACCCATACAATGTGGCAGAATTGTCTGAAAGATTGATTCATTCTGTTGGCATCACATTGAAGTACTCCTTACTATCCCTAAATGCTGGAATGGACTGTCAGTTTCTCTGTCTGCTTCAACCTATGCACTAACATCCTCCTGCCCTCTCCCCTGACTCAAAATAAAGTCTCTGGCAGTCAGAAAAGAGCAAAAGCTGTCTCCTCGGGTACCAGTTTCTGTAGATCTGCCCTGGTAGACTGGAGGGAGGTTCTCAAGTCTAGGATCAACCGGTCTGACATACAGTATGTTCCTCCTCCAGTCTTTTAAGCTCTAAGGACAGCTTAGACTTTTTCTCTGAGCTTTTTCTTTTTTTCAGCTGACGTGAAACTAATTATCCAACCCGTACAAGTGGCCTTAAAAGCTTCCCAGACAGTGGCAACCAAAGTCACAGAGTTAAGGTTTAATTCAAATAATTATGTGATTCTGTCACCTAGTGAACTCCTTGTTCTTCAAGAGGGAGGTGTTCAGCCTCCACTGTCAGAGATGTAAAGGGATTAGGGGCGGGGGGGTGACATGGAGAATGGCAGGATATATCAGCCTGAACCACAGCCCAGTCTGATGGTGACATGGAGAATGGCAGGATACCATCAGCCTGAACCACAGCCCAGTCTGATGGTGACATGGAGAATGGCAGGATACATCAGCCTGAACCACAGCCCAGTCTGATGGTGACATGGAGAATGGCAGGATATGTCAGCCCGAACTGTAGCTTCTTCTTGACCTCCGCGAACTTGGCGTTTCTTCTGCACATAAGTGGAGAAGTCGTGGGTACACAGAGAACCGCTGACCCTCCCAGGCTCCTTTGCTGCTGCCGCTCTGATGATGAGCTGCTTGTTGTTCCATCTCAGCAGGCGATATTATCGGGAAGCGGGGGTTCTCATCCAGGGCTGGTCTCGGTCCTAGTGCCCGGTGCAGCGCATTCCAATCTCGGGGACTGGTTCGTTGTCTGGCCATCCCAGTACATAGCGGAAGATCTTGTCGAGAGAGTAGATGTTGCCTGCCTCTTGGCATTCTTTAATTCCAATTATCCTCCAATTATTGATTTTACTCCTGTTGATGAGTGCGTCCAATCCATCATTCAGCAGAGCGATGTCTTTCTCTGACTGTGACGCCTGGTTCTGAACTGCAACCATGTCTTCCTCCAAATCACCAATGCGCTTCTCTGCTCCCACCACCCTGTCAAGAATGGCTTTGGTGTCTTTGTTCAAGGGTGTTAATGGTATTGATTCCATAGTGTTAAATTTAGTGTGAAGTTTCTGGGCCCATTTTGGAGTTTCATCATCGGAGTCTTCCTCGCCACAGCTGTGGTCCGATGTGGGTCGTTGGGTTGCCGTTAGCCACCATGCTAACTTTTGCCCGGCCTGTCTTTCTTCGTATACGAGTTAGTCTTTTCTGTTGCCATTTCGGGTTTTGTTGCGTTTTCAGTCATCTCCAGTATACTTAAGAATTGTTTGCTGCATAAACAAGGTGTTTTTTGGATAATTATGACTGTATTTTTAACAATAATTCTGGTCTAGTGTGCCATCGTTACCCACGTGACTCCACTTTATTTTGATGTAATAACCCAATGCACTTCAGTGTCACTATCTGTAACTGAATAAAATAATATACAGTAACTTGGTTGTCAGCATCTCTTTAGTACAAAGACAACAGCTCCACTAGCTGCTTGGACGAGGGAGGGAGGGAGGGGGCCAGACATATAATCATTCCTAACAGATTGGAGGGGAACATGTAGACTGGCTAGTGACTGACTAACTGCCACTGGAACGCATTGTTACATAAGCCTGTACCAAACACGAACAACGCACACAGAAAACAACGGGAACGCCATACACTATGCAGAGCACAGAGGGTTACACACACACACACACACACATATATATATATATATATATAGAAGAGTGAGAGTGAAGAGAGTACCTAGTGATCACATGTTCTAAAGATGAGGGGGAGAGGGGTGGAGGAGGGAGAGAGGGAGAGAGAGAGGGCAGTGTTTAAATTATGAAGACAAACTGCTGTCTGAGGACAAATACAAACTGCTGTTACTCCGTCTGAGGACAGAGAAACAGCTGTCTGAGAACAAAGTCAAACTGCTGTCACTCCATCTGAGGACAAAGACAAACCGCTGTCTTAGGACAAAGACAATCTGCTGTCACTCTGTCTGAGGACAACCACAAACTGCTGTCACTCTGTTTTGAGGCCAAAGACAAACTGCTGTCTGAGGACGAAGACAAAACTGCTGTTACTCCGTCTGAGGACAAAGACAAACTGCTGTCTGAGGACAAAGACAAACTGCTGTCACTCTGTCTGAGGACAAAGACAATGCTGTTGTCACTATGTCTGAGGACAAAGACAATCTGCTGTCACTATGTCTGAGGACAAAGACAAACTGCTGTCACTATGTCTCGAGGACAAAGACAATCTGCTGTCCACTCTGTCTGAGGGCAAAGACAATCTGCTGTCTGAGGATAAAGACAAACTGCTGTTACTCCGTCTGAGGACAAAGACAAACTGCTGTCTGAGGACAAAGAAAAACTGCTGCCACTCTGTCGACGGGACAAAGACAAACTGCTGTATGAGGACAAAGACAAACCTGCTGTCACTCTGTCGAGGACAAAGACAATCTGCTGTCACTATGTCTGAGGACAAAGACAAACTGCTGTCACTATGTCTGAGGACAAAGACAAACTGCTGTCACTCTGTCTGAGGACAAAGACAAACTGCTGTCTGAGGACGAAGAATAAACTGCTGTCTGAGGACAAAGACAAACTGCTGTCAATCTGTCTGAGGATAAAGACAGTCTGCTGTATGAGGACAAAGACAAACTGCTGTCAATCTGTCTGAGGACAAAGACAATCTGCTGTCTGAGGACAAAGACAATCTGCTGTCTGAGGACAAAGACAAACTGCTGTCTGAGGACAAAGACAAAACTGCTGTCACTGTCTGAGGACAAAGACAAACTGCTGTCTGAGGACAAAGACAAACTGCTGTCACTGTCTGAGGACAAAGACAAACTGCTGTCACTCTTTCGAGGACAAAGAGGTAAACTGCTGTCACTCTGTCTGAGGACAAAGACAAACTGCTGTCACTCTGTCTGAGGAGAATGTTTTAAAACATCTACATTTAAAAAAGTATAATAAATCCATGTAATATAGCCTACCCTTTCACAATAAATCCATTGCTTATTTTAGACAGGTCTAAAGAAACATGAAATGAAGAAAATGTAGTCTATTTCAGAAGAACAGAATAGCATACTCTGAGTCGCCCTTATGTTAGGCCCTGATCTGGCTATCCATATGGCTGTGGGCTAACACTACTTCATTTAGCAGACAAGATTCTCTTAGAATTCGTGGCATTATTTTATATTATTGTATAGTATGAAGAATACAATTGAACATAGCTGAATAAAATAGAAAGGATATTTTCTCCAAACGATTTGAAATGCGCACTACCACGGGGGGCAGTATGATTATTATTATTATTTTAAGGTATGCACTAACTGTAAATCACTCTGGATAAGAGCATCTGCTAAATTACTAAAATGTAAATAATATATCTGTCTGCTGCTAACAGAAGAGAATCCAAGAGCGCAAGTTCAAATTCAGAGTTCTTTATTCAAGGTTACAGGCGGGAAGAGGAGTCCCAGGGGTGTTCAGGGGTCTTTCAGGGTCCTCTGTGGGTACTGCTGCTCCGGGGGTCACCAAATGTCCGGGGGTGTCCAGTCCAATCTTAGTGTGTGTGCCCCAGTGATGGAGCGGCGATCGGGCTGAGATGGTGAAACGTCTGGGCACGCTCAGGTGGTCGGAGACCTGGGGGAACACACACAAACAGCAATGAATGGCAGGCAGAAGTAGATCAGGGCTGGGCAAATATCGTGGTAGAGACAGAAGGCAGAAACGAGTTACCGGAGGGCGCTGAAGATCGAGAGTAAGTCGAGGTCCAGAAGGCAGGTTGGGAGTAGACGGGGCAGTAGAACAAGGAGGCAGTCAAGAAAGGATCGGTATCACAAACAGAGCTGGAGTCAGGCATGACAGGCAGGTTACTGGTCGGGTTTGAAGACGATCTGACAGGGCTTGGCTGAAAACCAGAGCTCGATATACTGGGAGGGTAGTGGGGAAATGCAGTTCAGCTGGCAGAGAATAATTAGAACAGAGTGAGGGCAAGGTGAGGATGGTGAGTGGGAAATGCAGGTGCAGCTGTTGGTGTAACAAGAGCAGAGTAGGGGCAGGTGGAGCTAGTTAGGCTGAGTAGAGAGAGGGAGGTGAGCAGAGGGGAAGATAATTGAGCCATTACTTGTAAGGAGAGAGAGTGCTCATGATAGGACCCCTCCAAGGGACGGCCCCAGAAGTCCCAAGAACAACATCATGCGGGAGGGTGGAGGGGAGAGGCGGCGGGTCAGAATCCTCCGAGCGGGTCCTGAGTGAATCTCCTCATCTCAGAAGGAGCTGGAGGGTCACGGTCGGGAGACAGGAGCAGGCACTGAGACAGGAGCAGGGGCGGGCCGGTAGGAACCCCTCCCCGAGGCCCCTACGGATTGCAGGCTGATCAGGATGTAGTCGGTGGAAGTCAGTGATAAGGGGTCCGGTCCACTATCCTCCTGAGCCGGGATCCAGGTCCTCTCCCTCTGGACCATATCCCTCCCAATCAACGAGGTACTGGAGACCCCTACCCACTTCGCCTAGAGCTGAGTAAAGCCGCCCGGACGGTGAAGACAGGACCGCCATCAGAGGCGCGGAGGAGGTGGGCGCCGGAGCTGCAGGGACCAGGGGACTTTCATGGACCGGCTTGACCTTGGAGACGTGGAAGGTGGGGTGGACCGCATGGAAGGCGGGGCAACTGAAGTCGGACCGCCGTTGGACTGATGACTTTCTGCACAGGAAAAGGACCAATAAGCGAGAGCCAGCCCGGAACAACCCGCAGCGGAGATCCTGGCAGACAGCCAGACCTTCTGACCAACCCGGTAAGTAGGTGTTAGTCCTCGCTCGGTTGGCACCGACGGGCAGCTGGTTCCAGACTTCAGGAGCAGCAGGCCTGGGGCAGCAGACGACGGGAGCTACGCAGAGCAGACGGACAGGTGGCATCCGGCCTCTGGCTGGCAAACAGTGGAGGTTGATACCCGTAGACACACGAAAGGGGAGAGCCCGTGGAGGAACTGGTGAGTGAATTATGGGGCATATTCCACCCAGAGCAAGGTGTTGAGCCCAGGCCCGGGGATTTTGGAAGCCACACACCTCAGTGCCTTCTCCAGCTCCTGGTTCATGCGGTTCAGTCTGGCCGTTTGACTGCGGGTGGAATCCAGATGATAGGCCAAGCGGTGGCCCCAAGGAGATGACAGAACTCCTTCCAAAAGGTTGCTGAGAATTGCGGGCCCCGGGTCTGACACTATATCCTGGGGTAGGCCATGGATACGAAACATGTTCCAGGACCACCTGGGAGGTCTCTTTAGCAGAGGGTAGTTTGGGGAAGGGGCACGGAGTGGGTCATCCCTTACTAAAGCGGTCAACAATGGTAGGATGACGGTGTCCGTCAGGGGCGGGAAGGCCCGTAAACAAAGTCCAGTGAAAACGTGGGACCAGGCCTCGGGTGAGTAGGGTTGCAGCAACCCAGTAGGAGGCTGGGTTGGAGTCTGTTTGTTATAAGGGGACAAGCTCGGATGATCTCGGACATCCCGGCTCATCCCCCGCCACCAGAACGCTGGCAGGGACCAGGCATGAAGGGTGCGAGCGATGCCGGGATGACAGGCCAGGACGGGATTCGTGCCCCCACTGAATCACAGGTGACCTGAGATTTGCTGGAACAAACGACGGTTGGGGGCGCTGGTGCTTGACCTGGCTGGTCCCGAGAGAGCCTCCATGACCTGCTTCTCGATCTCCCAGGTGAGGGCCGCATACGACCAAGTGGCTGGGAAGAATGGAGCTGTCATGGCGGTGGTTTCAGTCCTTCTGAAACATCCGGGAAAGAGCATCAGGTTTGATGTTGAGATCCCGGGCGGTGGGAGAGCGTGAAATTGAAGCTGCCAGAAGAACAGAGACCACCGCTGTTGATGGAGTTCAGCCTCCCGGCTGTTGGATATACTCCAGGTTCTTGTGGTCTGTCCACACTACGAATGGTTCTTTTGACCCTCTAACCAGTGCCGCCATTCTTCAAGGGCGAGCTTGACAGCCAACAGCTCGCGGTTCCCAATGTCGTAGTTGCATTCGGGCAGGGGTTAGCTCGGACGGGAGTAGAAGGCACAGGGTGCATCTTGCCATCCTCAGCTGTCTTTGAGAAAGCACTGCACCCACTCCCACGAAGCATCTACCCCACCACAAACTGCTTTGCTGTATCTGGCATCTGGAGGATGGGAGCAGAAGTGAAACATGTCTTGAGGATATTGAAGGCCTTATCAGCAGCTGATGTCCATTGGTACGGTTGTTTAGTGCTGGTTAGCGCCGTGAGGGGTGTAGCCACTGCTATTTCCTGTTGAGATCTCTATAAAAAAGTTGGCAAGGAGCCTAGGAACTGTTGCAACTTCTTCCGAGACTCAGGAACTTAGCCAGGAAGTGATAGCCGACACCTTCGAGATCCATCTGAATGCTGCCTCGGTCACCACATACCCCAGGAATGAAACGGTCTTGGTATGGAACTGGACACTTCTCTGCCTTCACGAAAAGAGAGTTCTCCAGCAGGCGGCGCAGGACCAACCGGACGCGGAAAGCGTGTGTTCTGACAGAGTCTTTGAGAATATTTGAAAATATCGTCAAGGTACACAAATACGAACGTATTTAGCATGTCCCCTGGAGGATATCATTCACTAGGGCTTGTAAAAACTGCTGGGGCATTGGTGAGGCCGAAGGGCATGACGAGATATTCATAGTGGCCGTTGGTGTGTTGAACGCTGTCTTCATTCGTCTCCCTCCCTCATCCGCACCAGATGGTAGGCATTGCGAAGGTCCAGATTAGTGAATACAGTGGCTCCTGCAGCAGTTCAAGGCAGACGAAAGTAAGGGGACAGTGGGTAGCGATTCTTAACCGTGATGTCGCTCAGACCCCCCGGTAATCTATGCATGGACGAAGAGAACCGTCCTTCTTGCCGACAAAGAAGAATCCGCGCTCTCCTGCGGGGAAGACGACGGTCCAATTATCCCGGAGGCAAGAGAGTCATTAATGCAGCCCCATGGCCTTTCTTTCCGGGGCTGACAGTGAATACAGACGACCCTTGGGAGGTGCTGTGCCAGGCAGGATCAATCGCGCAGTCATAGGGTAAAGTTGTGTGGGGGTAGAGATGTCGCCTTGGATTTGTTGAACACCTCTTTCAGGCTGTGGTAACAGGCCGGAACATTGATATGTTGGAGGTAGCGGTTAGATCCTTCCGGTGAACGGGCAGGGTGGCCCCCCTTAAACAGGTCTGGTGACAACTCCTTCCCCACTCACGGACTGTTCTGTCTCCCCAGTCGATGTGGGGGTTGTGCTGGAGGAGCCACGGGTATCCAAGAATGAGTGGTTGGCCAGGTGAGTGGTAGGAGGTGAAACTGGATGGACTCCTGGTGGTTTCCTGACAGCAGGATTGTCACAGGGGCGGAGATATGAGTGACAGTGCAAGATGATGCCCATCCAGGGCTCGTGCAGGAATGGGTTGTGGCCAGTTGATGATGGTTCACGCCCAGTTGCTGTGCAAGCTCAGGGTCCATGATGTTTGCTTCGGCCCGGAATCCACAAGGGCGGCAATGTATGGAGTCTTGTCAGAAAGCTGAAGGCGGAGATGAAGCAGGGTCTTTGGGATGGAGGGAGACTGAAGGCTTGTTGAGCTCACCCGGATCTCCCCTACACCCCCTGGTGAGCTGCGCTTTGCCGGACAAGTAGCGACACGGTGATTCTCGCCACCACAGTAGAGGCAAAGGTTGGAGCTTAGACGGCGCCGACGCTCCTCGGGAGTCAGAGAGGCACGGCCAATCTCCATGGGCTCAGGCCTGATTGAGTTGGCTATGGGACTTGACAGGCAGGGGCTGGACAGAAGCGGTATTTCGACCCGAGCATGGATGGTGCTTGGAGGTTGACTGAGACGGCCCTTCTCCTCCTCCGGGTCTGTATAATGCGCGGTCAATGCGCAACGCAAGGTCAATGGCGGCATCAAAGCGTTGAGGGCGGGTCATGGGAAACAAGCTCGTCCTTGATATAGTTCGCCAGGCTATGGAGGAAGGCTTGCACCAGTGCCTCTGGGTTAAACGAGAGCTTTTGACTGGCCAGGGTACGAAAGTCACGGGAGTAAGTCTGCCACTGGTCCGATTGCCCTGAGCGGATGGTGAGCAGAGCTTGTGACGCTTCGGCTGTTGGCGCAGCCTAGGTCAAAGACCTTTAACATCTCCTCCTCAAAGGCACTGAAGGAGGCACAGGCTGGGGTTTGCCGGTCGAATTCCGCTTCGTTCCCCACAACCGAGCTCGACCGTGAGATGTGATGACATACCCCACCTTGGCTCCCTCTGTTGAGAAAGTCCTGGGCTGTAGAGCAAACTGGATTCGAGCAGCTGCTCAAGAATGGTCTTACTTGGCTTCTGGTTGCCATCAAAACGTTTCGGGTTCCCAATCCTTGGTTCAGGAGCGTGGGGATCTGGTGGCAGCACGCCGGCCTGCAGCATTGGGACCTCCAGCGGAGGGATGAAGGAGTATCGGTGGTACAGGAACAAAAGGACCAGGGGGGTGCAGGTGGAGTAGCCGGGCTTGAGAGTAGTTGCATGGGCTTGGGTAGCTGTTGTTGCTGCAGTTGGAACTGTTGTTGCTGCTGGTTGAATAGCTGGAGAAAAGCGATGTCGCCAGCCATCCGATTTATGTCTCCTCAGAGGCTCCAGTCGCTGTAGGGCAGTTCTCTGGCTCTTCCTCCGCCATCGGGTGGTCAGGGGAGTGCGCTGGGTCCATGATGGTCAGATCGTTCTGTCACGAACGAAAGAAGAGGACCCAAGAGCGCAAGTTCAAATTCAGAGTTCTTTATTCAAGGTTACAGGCGGGAAGAGGAGTCCAGGGGTGTCAGGGGTCTTTCAGGGTCCTCCTGTGGGTACCTGTGCTCCGGGCGTCGCCAGCAATGTCCGGGGTGTCCAGTCCAAAGTGTAGTGTGTGTGTTCCCCAGTGATGGAGCGGCGTATCGGGCTGAGGTGGTGAAACGTCTGGGCACGCTCATCGGTGGTCGGAGACCTGGGGGAACACACACACAACAGCAATATGAATGGCAGGCAGAAGTACAGATCAGGGCTGGGCAAATATTCGTGGTGAGAGACAGAAGGCAGAAACGAGTTACCGGAGGGGCTGAAGATCGGAGAGCAGTCGAGGTCCAGAAGGCAGGTTGGGATAGACGGGGCAGTAGAACAAGGAGGCAGTCAGAAAGGATCGGGATTCACGAAACAACCAGGGAGTCAGAGCGCAGACAGGCAGGTTACTGGTCCCGGGTTTGAAGACGATCTGACAGGGCTTGGCTGCGAAAACCAGGGCTTGATATACTGGGAGAGGTAGTGGGGAAATGCAGTTCAGCTGGCAGAGTAATTAGAACAGAGTGAGGGGCAAGGTGAGGATGGTGGGAGTGGGAAATGCAGTGCAGCTGGCCAGGTAACAAGAGCAGAGCAGGGCAGGGTGGAGCTAGTTAGGCTGAGTAGAGAGGGGAGGTGAGCAGAGTGGAAGACAATTGAATGCAATTAATGTTGCTTACCAGGGAGAGAGAGGTGCGACAATAT
>NW_025539382.1:0-13234 GCF_020615455.1 Coregonus clupeaformis
GTGTTGGGTTCTGGAGAGAGTGGCTTTATGTATTGTTGTGTGGCGATCCCGGCTGTCTGAGTCGGGGTCTGGTCGAGTAGCTCCAGTTTCCCGAAGGTTCGGGAACGCTCCCGGGGAGCGCTCTGGTTTCACGCACCTGATTCCTGTTAGCAAATCTGCACACACCTAGGCCTAATCAGCACCTTGCTGCTAGGCTCTGGCCCAACATCCAGTTCCTGCCGGATACGTTAGGCATGAACAGTAAGGTGTTCGTTGTATCCAGTTAGTGAGCGTTCTGCGTGAGTTTTGTTATTTTGTACTTTGTTGAGGTTTTGTGTCCATACCTCCGTTTTTGTTCCACCATACAGTTACGTCCGAACCTTATTCCACCTCTGCCTGATGGTGGCGGCTGCGAGCCATCACCCTAGACCCAGACTGCACCCCCAACTATATCAACACGCCCCGGCTCTGTCCCTGAATTATTCTGCACCTTTTTGTTATCTGAATAAGCCCTCACCTTTCGTTCAACTCTCCTTGTCTGGTCTGTTCTAGGTTTCTGGCTGAGGGAACTGTGACAGATCCGGCCAATTAGACCAGCGGACCTGGACTCCGGTTCGCCATGCCCGTTACCCAGCAGGAGAAGATGTTGGGCCATCCGCCTTATACACGGTACTACAGGAGATCGGCGTTGTCCAGTTCGGGAACCTTTCTACCCGGCTGATGGAGTCCAGAACCAGGCGCCGGTGTCGGTGGAGGACCCACTTTACAAGTTTCACCCATCTCGCCTGCCGCTTCTGAAGTTGTGTCCCTCCGTGAGCCCAAGGTTCCAGGAGCCGGACAAGTGAGGAGCTGGGAGGATGACGTTCCTTCCTTATGCAGTGTGGATTAGTGTTCGATCTACAGCCCTACTCTTATGCCACAGACAAGGCTGGGATAGCCTTTGGCAGTTAGTTGCTGCGTGGTCGTGGCGCTGGAGCGGGCTTCAGCCGTTTGGGAGCGACAGGATCCTCGCTTCGCCCACCAGGGTTCACGGCCGAGATGAGAGCTCTTCGACCATTCCGTCCGAGGGGGGCGCGGCTAGGCGCCTGTTTTCTCTTCCCAAGGAACTGCGCAGCGTGGCGATTTCGTGATCGAGGTTCAAGGCGTTGGCTGTGGAGAGTGGGTGGGGCGAGGAGTCTTTGCAAGCGGCTTTTTACGGGTCTGTCGGAACAGCTCAGAGGATGAGTTGATCTCCCTATCCCCTAGTGACCTGGGCCGGCTTGGTAGCCTTGTCTGTTGGGGTGGATAATCGGAGTCCGAGGAGCGAAGGAGGGAGAAGCAATGGGGTCGTCCAATCGATCAGCTTCTCAGTTCCCAGTCGGGTCGGGTGGTGGACAGAACAAGTCGGTCATTCTCCACCACTAAGGATTAGTGGAGAGGACCTCTCTCGATTCTGAGCCCATGCAAGAGGCGGCAGTTAACCGGAGGAGAAGCGTCAACATGAGCGTAAGACCAGCTGCTGCCTCTACTGTGGTCGCTCAAGGGACGTTCCATCTCCACCTGTTCCGGCGGTCGTCAAACTGCCCGGCTACGCTAAAGTTAGGAGGACTTTTGGCGAAGGCAGTTCCCTACAACCTCCTCAGTACCTCTGTCAAGACCCGCTTCCCGGCTACCCTTGTGAACAGGAATCAGAGCTTAGCGCTTAACCGCACCATCGGTTCAGGTGCGATGGAAGCTTTCTTGATGCCCGAGTTGGGTGGAACAGCTGGGGGCTTTCCAAGGAGCAATTGCCGGAAGCCATTGGGCGACCACTCTGAGCGGCAGTAGTCTGGCGTATCGATGAGGACTGGACCCGGTTAAGATGCGGTTGTCAGGGAATCATTCTGAGATGATTTCATTTTTTCGATACGTCTTCCCACTATTCCTCTGGTCCTTGGATACCCCTGGCTGGAAGGACACAATCCACTTCGATGGTGTGAACGGAACGTAGCAGTTGAGCCTGGATTGTCGTGCTAACTGTCTCAAGACTGCCTGCCCCCATTCGGTTCCCAGTCAGGTGTGAGCAAACCTCCAGATTTGTCCCTAGTTCCCGGGACATATCACGGTTGGGGGAAGTTTTCGGTAAACAGAACTGTCACTCCATCCCCCGACTTCATATGATTAGTACCATCAACCTGGCTCCCTAGAGCTGTCTACCCCAAGGGAGGTTCTACAGTATCTCCCAGACCTGGGCAGTGGGGCGGTTGGAGACCTACATCAAGGAGTCCCTGGCTGCTGGTCCTCGGTGCGATCCTCGTCTGCATCACCCCCTGGGATGGGATTCTTCTTTGTGGGTAAGAAGGATGGCTCTCTTCGACCATGTATTGACTTCGGGGGTTGAATGACATACGGTCAAGAACACGTATCCCCTGCCCTTGATGAGTTCTGCCGTCGACTCCTTACAGGTCTCGTTCACCAGGTGGGCCCTCGCATGTCGTATCACCTGGTCGGATCCAAGAGGGGCCGAGTGGTTGGCCGGGTTCCAATACACGATGGGGCGCTCGGTATCGGTGATGCCCGTTTGGACTGACCAATGCTCCAGCGTATTCCAGAGTATAGTGAGCGGCGTCTGAGAGATGTGATCGGGGTCTCGTCGTGTTTGTTTACCTGGATGACATTCTGATCTTCTCGAGACTTCCGAACCAGTCCAGCATGTCCGGCCCGGGTTCTGCAGCGAGTAGTGGAGAATCGCCTGTTCGTGAAGGCGAGAGTGCGGTTTCACGCCCCACGACATCCTTTCTCGGGTACACATCATCTCCAGGGTGAGATTAGGATGGACAGGAGAAGGTTAAGCGTTTCTGGAATGGGCCCAGCCCGGTGCGCAGATTGCAGCTCCAGAGATTTTTTTGGGGTTTTGCGAGAGAATTTCTACCGATGTCCGGGATTACAGCCGTGTGGCCGCTCCGTCTGGCATCAGGACTCAGGTGGAATCCGGAGGCGGATCGAGCGTTTCTGGATTTGAAGCGATTCACCAGCTTACACCCGATTCTCTCTCAAGCGGACACGGCCGTCAGTTACGTGCGTTGAGGTGGGCCCAGCGTCTGATGTGGGAGTTAGCGCGTCCTGTCATGTAGCGATCTCACCCGGACAGTCAACTCCATCCCTGCGCCTACTACTCTCAGTCGCCTTCTCGCCTGCGGAGAGAATTCTGATGTAGGGTAACGGGAGCTTCTCGCGGTGAAACTTGCCTTGGAGAGTGGCGCCACTGGTTGGAGGCGTGAGCAACGTTTATTGTCTGGACTGAGCCACAAGAATCTTGCTTACACGTGCAGCCGCTCTTTCGCGTCTCAACTCCCGTCCGAGCCAGGTGGGCGTTGTTTGCGGGCGATTCAAGTTTGCCCTGACGTTCCACGACCTGGATCAGCTTGGCAAGGCGGAGCGCCTTGTATCCCAGATGTTCTCCCAAGACGGAGAGAGTGGGTACAACCGAGACTATTCTCCCCGGAACTGCGTCGTGGGAGCAGTGATGTGGAAGGGTGAGGAGGGGTGCTGGCGGCCGCTCGGACTCAGCCCGGTCCCGGTAGCGGTCCACCGGTCGTTTGTTTGTGCCTGAGTCGGTTCGTCTGCTGTCTCAAGTGGTCCCACGCCAGCAGGGTGAGCTTGTCACCCCGGCGTACCGGGCGCGGTGGCGTTTCTTAGGCGTTTTTGTTGGCCTGGCGAGATACTCGGGGGGTTTGTTGCTGCACTGTCCAGTGTGTGCGCAGAATAAGAGTACCACGGCCCAGCTCACGGACTCTGCTTCATCCCCTTCCTATTCCCCGGCGTCCCTTAAGTCGCATCTGGCCCTGGACTCCGTCGCCGAGGTTGCCCGCTTCTGGGGAACTGCGGTCGTTCTGACTATCGTGGACAGATTCAGCAAGTTCGCCCACTTTGTGCCTAGTGCCAAGCTTCCCTCTGCCTCGGGCGTCCGAGATCCTGGTTAGGGAGGTTTTCCAGGGTCCGCAGGTTTGCCCAGTGATATCGTTTCCGACCGTGGCCTCCAGTTTCCCCTACCCTCTGCTGTCTGGAAGTCCTTCCTGTTTGGCCATTGGAGCTACAGTCAGTCTCACATCTGGTTTCACTAAATCCAATGGTCAGGCGGAAAGAGCCAACGCAGAAGATGGAATCCACGCTCGCTGTGTCTGGTCTCTTCCAACCCACCTCCTGGGCCTCTCAGTTGCCTTGGGTTGAGTGTGCCCACAATACTCTCTACGCCGGCCCACTGGGATGTCTCCCTTCCAGTGCCTGTATATGGCTACCCAACCTTCCCTGTTCCCTTCTCAAGAAGGAGCTCTCAGTACCTTCTGTTCCAGGCCCATATTACGGCGTTGCCACCGGACCTGCGCCGGGCCAAAAAGGCACTCTCCTTGAGGTTCGGACCGGTATCAGCTCCAGGGAATCAAGTCGCGGATCCCGCTCCCACCTATGCCATCGGAGATAGGGGTTTGAGTTGGCCACGGGGATGCTTCCCGTTCTGACGGACTGGAGTCTCGGAAGTTGTTACGAGTTTTGTTGGTCCGTTTGCTTGGTGGGAAGGTGATCAATCCCCAGTGGCAGTGCGACTCAAACTACCGAGACGCTCAGAGTCCATCCCACTTTTCATGTCTCCTGCCTCAAGCCTGCTCTTCCTCAGTCCTCTGTTGCCTCCTCCGCCTCCTCCCTCCTCACTCCTCAGGATGATCGGAGGTGGTGCACTGCCTTCACGGTGCGTGATACGCATTATGGATGCCAGGCGGCCCGGGCGGGGTTTCCAGTATCTCGTGGACTGGGGGGGTGTGGTCGGGAGGAGTTGGATTCGCGGCGAGCAGGTCTAGGATGCCGGATCTCATCAGGGACTTTTACACTTCTCCATCCTGGCGCTCCGGGAGTCACGCCCGGTGAGCGTAAGTCGGAGGTACCTGCTAGCGATCCCGGCTGTCTGGTCGGGGGTCTGGTCGTAGCTCCAGTTTCCCCGGGGTTCGAGCGCTCCGAGAGGGCTCTGGTTTTCCCCTGTTCCTGTTAGCAATCTGCACACCTGGGCCTAATCACACTTTCTTGGGCTCTGGCCCAACTTGTCCAGTTCCCTGCCGGATGCGTTAGCCATGAACAGTAGGTGTTCGTTGTATCAGTTGGGCGTTCACTAGCGTGAGTTTTGTTATTTTGTGCTTTGTTGAGGTTTTGTGTCCTTACACTCCGTTTTTGTTCCACCTGCAGTCCCCGCGTCCGGAACCTTCACCCCACATCTGCCTGATGGTCGGCGGCTGCCGGGCCATCACTGGACAGACTGCACCCCCCAGCTACTCAGCACCACCGCCGCCCGCTCCTGTCCCTAGATTATTCTGCACCTTTTTGTTATCTGAATAAACCCTCACTTTCGTTCAACCTCCTTGTCTGGTCTGCTTCACCGGGTTCTGGCTGGGGAACTGTGACAGTTATGGAGTGGGGGTTGTGTTGGGTTCTGGAGATGAGTGGCTGTATTGTTCTGGAGTAGAGGGGTTCTAGTTGGGTTCTGTAGATAGTGGCTGTATTGTTATGGAGTAGGCGGGTTGATAACATTTGTTGTTAGAATGAGATTAATGCCTTTCCGAATTTCAAGAGGCGGTAGTAGTACAAATGTTTTATATTCAGAAAACCCTAGGCTTTGATAAGGGCTTTGAGCCAATAGCTGCTTGGTATGGAGAAGGGGGCCTCCAGTGTAGATGGGAGGGAGGCGGGAGAGGGCTGGCTTGGTTTAACGCAGGTCTTCTAAACCTCACAGCTACCCCCATATAGACTTACCTCTAATACGTTAGAGAGAATATAAATCTAACACATGAATGATCAGGTTTCTTTTCCAGATGTCATCCTTATCACATTGTATGATAAAAACTAGTGTTGTTAGCTTACACTCTAACTCAACTATTTTATTTTGATGGATATGGTATGTTCAGAATTTCCAGCGAAAAATACATTTTAATTATGAACGGTTGGCATATCCTTTTTGTAGTTCCAAGGCTAGTGAAAACACTGGCCACTTTAAGAAATGCAACACATAGTAGGGCAGGTAGCTTGGTGGTTAGGGGTTGTGCCAGTAACGAAAGGTCGTATCTAATCCCCAAGGTGACTAGGTGAAAAATCTGTCGAATGCCCTTGGGCTTAAGGCATAACCCTAATTGCTCCTGTGGTCATGGATAAGAGCGTCTGCTAAAATGTAAATGTAGTCACTTTCATAATGTTTACATATCTTCCTACTCATCTACGTAGTATATACTGTATTCTATACTATTCTACTGTATCTTGTAGTCCATGCCGCTCTGTCATTTTGCTTGTCCATGTACAGTGGGGAAAATAGTATTTAGTCAGCCGTGTGTACCAAGTTCCCCACTTAAAAGATAGATGAGAGAGGCCTGTTATTTTCATCATAGGTACATATCAGCTTCTGATGACAGACAAAATGAGAAATTTTTTTCCAGAAAATCACATTTTATAGGATTTTTAATGAATTTATTTGCAAGTTACGGTGGAAAATAAAGTATTTGATTCAATAACAAAAGTTTCTCAGCGCTTTATAATATACCCTTTGTTGGCAATGACACAGGTCAAGCGTTTTCTGTAAAAGTCTTCACCAAGGTTTTCACACACTATTGCTGGTATTTTGGCCCCACATTCACTCCATGCAGATCTCCTCTAGAGCAGTGATGTTTTGGGGCTGTCGCCTGGGCAACCCCGGACTTTCAACCCTCAAAAGATTTTCTATGGGGTTGAATCCCCCGGGCAGACTGGAAGGCCCTCCAGGATTGAAATGCTAGAAGCCACTCTCGCCGTTGCCAGGGCGGTGTGTTTGGGATCATTGTCATGCTGAAAGAGCCCAGCCACGTTTCATCTTCCAAATACCCTTGCTGATGGAAGGAGGTTTTCACTTTCAAAAATCTCACGATACATGGCCCCATTCATTCTCTTTCCTTTACACGGATCAGTCGTCCTGGTCCCTTTGCAGAAAAAACAGCCCCAAAGCATGATGTTTCCCACCCCCATACTTCACAGTAGGTATGGAGTTCTTTGGATGCAACTCCAGCATTCTTTGTCCTCCAAAACACGACGAGTTTAGTTTTTAGCAAAAAGTTATATTTTGGTTTCATCTGTTCAATGACATTCAATCTCCCAATCACTTTTCTGGATCATCCAAATGCACTCTGAGGAAGCTTCAGACGGGCCTGGACATGTACTGGCTTAAGCAGGGTAACACGTCTTGCACTGCAGGGTTTGAGTCCCTGGCTGGCGTAGTGTGTTACTGATGGGAGTTTATTGCTTTGTTACTTTGGAGCTCTCTGCAGGTCATTCACAAGGTCCCCACGTGTGGTTCTGGGATTTTTGCTCACCCCGTTCTTGTAATCATTTTTGATCCACAGGGTGAGATCTTGCTGAGTAATTTACCCCCAGATCAGGAGATTATCCAGTGGTGTGTATGCTCTTCGTTTCCTAATAATTGCTCCCACAGTTGATTTCTTTTCAAACCAAGCTGCTTACCTATTGCAAATTCAGTCTTCCAGCCTGGTGCAGGTCTACAATTTTGTTTCTGGTGTCCTTTGACGAGCTCTTTGGTGCTTGGCCATAGTGGAGTTTGGAGTGTGACTGTTTGAGTTGTGGACAGGTGTCTTTATACCTGATAACAAGTTCAAACATGTACCACATTTAATACAGGTACCTAGGTGGAGGACAGAGGAGCCTCTTAAGAGAAAAGTTACCCAGGTCTGTGAGAGCCAGAAATCTTGCTTGTTTTCAGGTGACCAAATACTTATTTTCCCTACCATATTTTGCATTAGAAATTCGACAAAAAAATCCACCACAATGTGATTTTCTGGATTTTTTTTTCTCAATTTGTCTGTCATAGTTGACGTGTACCTATGATGAAAAATTACAGGCCTCATCTTTTTTAAGTGGGGAACTTTTTGAATTGGTGGCTGACTAAATTCTTTTTTCCCCTCTGTATGTATATATTCTTAATTAATTCCTTGCTAGATTTGTGTGTATTGGGTCTATGTTGTGGTTGTTTAGATATTTCTTGTTAGATATTACTGCACTGCTCGGACGGTTTAAGCATTTCGCTACACCCGTAATAACATCTGCTAAACACGTGTTGTGACAAATAACCATTTGATTTGATTTCAAATAAATATCCAAATCAAATCAAATGTCATGTATCACTTAGCTCGTAAATAAACAGGTGTAGACTAACATAGTGAAATGCTTAAAAAAAACAGCTCTTAATTCATTGTCAGATGTCCATCCATTGATCCCTGCACCAGTAACGGTGGTAGATCAATAGATTTGTCAGAGCCGGTTGTCCCAGCACATCCAACGTAGCTCACTTCAGGAAAGATAAAATAAGACATTATGTTTGAAATAACAAAAGATTAGATTAGATGATTACATGAGTTTATTAGTCACATGCAGGGTCAGAAAGTATAATTGCAGATGTACAGTGAAATTCTTAAGCTCTGAAGTTGCATCCAGTGCCCAGGTCAAAAATAGCTTTCCTGTATTAATAGGTACTCACTGCTGGTCAATAACAGAATAGTCCTGCTGGTCAATAACAAATAGTCCTGCACAATTCAACGGATAGTCCTGCTGGTCAATGAGAAAACATACTCCTGCTGGTCAATAACTGATACTCACTGCTGGTCAATAGCTGAGATATTCCTGCTGGTCAATAACAGATAGTCCTGCTGGTCAATAACAGATCCTCCTGCTGGTCAATAACAGATAGTCCTGCTGGTCAATAACAGATAGTCCTGCTGGTCAATAACAGAATACTCCTGCTGGCCCAATAACAGATAGTCCTGCTGGTCACCACAGATAGTTCTGACGGTCAATAGCAGATAGTCATGCTGGCGAGCAAGTACAGATCGTCTGACGATCAACTAACAGGTAGTCCTGCTGGTAGCATGAGATCATCGGAGGGATGTCACATCCTGTTTGTTATCGTGATATTTACAGCTCTACCTGGCCCACAGTACACATGTTTCCAATGCTTCTCTCCTATTGATACATGAACGAAGAACAGACAGGTAACTCAGATGGACTCCTGCCCCTGTCTCTATCACTCTCTCTACACTCTCTACATTTTCCTCTGGGTTTTGACCTTTAATACATGTCAAAAGAGGAGAATTCTGCGCTTTCCCAGAACGCGTTCCCCAGGCTGGGGGAGCAGGCGCATATTAAGCCCTCTAGATATAAAAATCTTCTCTCCATCTCTCTACAGTTGGAGAAAAATAGCTGCCGTTTTCAGTTTTTTGTGTTCTTTTTTTTGAATTTATTCTGTACATAATGTTTCTACCACGTCTCTTATGACCAAAAAGAGCTTCTGGATATCAGGACAGGATTACTCACCTCGTATTGTGGACAAATGTGTTTCATTCAGACAGGATATTCTAGAGACCCTAACAAGGCCCCGTCCTGTCATTACGCGTAGAAAGAGACGGAGATATACGTGGTCGTAAAGTTCGGGGTGCCTTTGAATCAGACGGGTGTGCGAGTAAACTGCCTCTTCCCATCAATCCTATTAGCCAATGTTCCAATCATTAGAAAATGCGTTGGTGCGACCTAAGATTAGTTCTACCAGCGGGACATTGTAATATCTTATGTTTAACCATAACTATCTAGCAATATCTTATGACTTTCACTGGAAGTCGCGGCTCCATGACGACATGTTATAACCTACGGCTGGTGGGAATATGTGCCCGCTTCGGCAGGATAAACCGGCTGACTCCGATGCAAGACAAGGGTGGCGGTCTGTGTATATTTGTAATCAACAGCTGGTGCACAAAAATCATGAGTCTCAAGGTTTTGCTCACCTTATTTAAAGTATCTCATGATAAGCTGTGAGGGCCACACTACATACCAGAGAGTTTTTTCATCTATATTTTTGGAGCGCTGTCTCTACTTACCACCACAAATCTGACCATAACTCATCCTCCTGATTCCTGCTTATAAGCAAAAGCCAAAGCAAAGGAAGCACCAGTATTCGGTTAATAAGGAAGTGGTCAGATGAGCGCAGATGCTAAAACGGGATTCTTCTGATAGCATTGAAAAGTACCACATCCAGTCACTGGCTTCATCAATAAGTGCACATGTAGTAATGCTCCCCACATGACCGTATGTAGTACGCCAACCAGAAGCCATGGATTACAGGCAAAATCCAATTGCTGAGCTAAAAGGGTAGAGCTGCCGCTTTTTCCAGGACCGGGACTCTAACCGGATAGCTCTAAGAAATCTCACTATGCCCTCAGGGCGGACCATCAAACAGGCAAAGCACTCATCCCAGGACTAAGATTGAATTGTAACACTGGAAACACTGGCTCTGAAGCTATGTACTGCTACTACTACTACTACTACTACTACACTACACACTACTGCTGCTGCTGCTGCTACTGCTGCTGCTGCTGCTGCTGCTGCTGCTGCTACTGCTGCTGCTGCTGCTGCTGCTGCTGCTGCTACACTGCCTTGCTGCTGCCGCGCGCTGCTCCTGCTGCTACATGCTGCTTGCTGCTGCTGCTGCTAGGCCTCTCACTCTGCTAGCTGCTGCCTGCTACCGCCTGCTGCTGCTACTACTGCTACCTACTACTACTAGTAGTACTCCTATTACTCTGTCACCACTGCTGCTGCTGCTGGTGCTACTGGTTTTGCTGCTGCAGTAGTACTACTTTATTACTGCTGCTACTACTACTACTACTACTGTTACTACGCGCAATGCTGCACTGCTAGTGCTACTGCTACTAGTACTGCTGCTACCTGCTAACTTCTATACTACTGCTGCTGCTACGCTGCTTGTCCCTGCTGCTGGTAGCTGCTGCTGCTGCTGCTGCTGCTGCTGCTGCAGCTACTACTACTGCTACTGCTACTGCGCACCACTGCTGCTGCCACTGCTACAGCTACCTTTACTGCTATTACTGCTGCTGCTGACTGCTGCTGCTGCTACTACTAGTGGTGTTTCTGCTGCTAGTACTACTGTTGCTGTTGCTACTACTGCTACTACTATTACTACTGCTGCTACTGCTGATATTGCTATTACTACTACTACTACTGCTAGTTTCTACTACTACTCTTACTACGCTGGTACTACTACTGCTGCTGCTGCTGCTGGTACTGCTATTACTGCTGCTGGTAAGTGCCCTCTTCTTTACTGCTACTGCTACTATACTCTGCTACTAGTCCTGTATACTGCTGCTACTACTACTGGTTGTAATAGTACTGCCTCCCAGCATCCTGTAGTGGCACAGTGGTCCGCTAGGCCACTCATTGCTGTGCCACTAGGATCCACAGTTCGAATCCAGGGTCTGTCGTGGCCGCGGGAGACCCAGGGCGGTGCCAATTGGCTCGGCTTTTGTCCAGGGTAGGGATGGGGATGTAGCTCAGTTGGTAGTGGGGTTCGATTCCACGGGGTAGTCAGACATTTTTTTATACAAGCAATGTATGCACTCACTAACTATAAAGTCGCTCTGTAAATGTAAATAGCTGTTACTGCTGGTAGCCTACCTGGGAAACTGCACCTAGTCAACCACTGCTAGTACTGCAGCTTCACCACCAGCCTCCTTTCCTCTCCTCTCTGTCCAGCCCCCAATTAATGAGATAGAGATGTACTTTGTGTGGTTTGAACATTTCAGTGCTTCCTCCCATTCCAGTGGATTATCCTCTGATGGCTGGTTCCCTGAGGACCCACCGGACCTGGGGCTGGAGTTGGAGCAAGTACACCAAGGAACATCCGAGGCTTGCTGAGAGTGCCAGCCACAGCCAGCAGGCCGTTGTAAAACCAACACCACTGTGTGCTAGCCCACGTGAGCCTGTATTAAGCCATTGACAGTTTTGGCTGTGCTATTTCCAATAGGCGTAAGTGGTATTTACAAGCGCCTGCTGGAGATGTGTGGTTATATTTGGGGACATGATTATGCTACATGCTCAGCATGACTTAACATCATAATACTGCAGGAATCATGTAAGTCACGTACAACAGTTTGTATTTTGTATTTAAGGATCCCCATTAGCTGCTGTCTGGGCAGCAGCTTCTCTTACTGAGGTCCAGCAACATTGCGAAGTTATATACAATTAAAAAAATATTATATTTCCATTACTTTTCACAACTTATATTAAGTGTGTTCCCCTCAGGCCCCCTTCTCTACTACCACATATCTACAACACAAAACCCATATGTACGGTGTAGAGTGTGTGTCTGTGCCTGGTGTGTGTCTCTTCTCGATCCTGCTGTTCCATAAGGTGTATTTTTATCTGTTTTTTAAATCTGATTCTCTGCTTGCATCAGTTGCACTGATGTGGAACAGAGATTCCATGTAGTCATTTGCTTTCTGTCTTAGTACTGTGAAACTCCCATAGTCTGGGACTGAGAAGAGACCTCTGGTGGCATGTCTTGTGGGGTATGCATGGGTGTCTGAGCTGTGTGTTAGTAGTTTAAACAGACAGCTCGGTGCATTCCAACATGTAATACCTCTACGCAATTACAAGTAGTGATGAAGTCAATCTCTCTCCTCCACTTTGAGCCAGGAGAGATTGACATACCTGTTATTAGTGTTAGCTCTCCACGTACATGTTAAAGGCCAGCCCCGTGCTGCCCTGTTCCTGAGCCAATTACCGAATTTTCCTAAGTCCTTCTTTGTGGCACTGACCACACACGACTGGACAGTAGTCCAGGGTGTGACAAAACTAGGGGCTGTAGGACCTGCTTTGATGATAGTGTTGTTAAGAAGGCAGAGCAGCACTTTCATTGTGGACAGACTTCTCCCCATCTTAGCCTGCTGTTGTATCCAACATGTTTTGAACATGACAGTTTACAATCCAGGAGATTTACTCAAAGCATTTTAGTCACACTCCAACATAATTTCACATTATTCATTACAAGATTTAGTTGAGGTTTAGGGTTAAGTGAATGAGTTGTCCCAAATACAATGCTTTTTAGTTTTTGAAATATTTAGGACTGACTTGTTTCTTACGGCACCCCATTCTGGAACTGACTGCAGCTCTTTGGTAAGAAGTCTTGCCCAGTAATTACACTGCTGTAGTAGTAAGTTGTTTTATGTGTTGAGTCATCCGAATACATAGTCACACCTAGCTACTCGAAAGCCAGTGGAATGTAGTTAAGTTAAAATTTAATAAAGTAAGGGGCCCAGCTGCCTAGAATTCCTGATTCTACCTGGATTATGATGGAAAGGCTTCCATTAAAAACACTGCCCCCTGTTTTCCTGTTAGACCAGGTAACTCTTATCAACGTGTAACAGGTGGTGTAAAAGCC
>NW_025539383.1:0-13231 GCF_020615455.1 Coregonus clupeaformis
GTGGGGAGAACAAGTATTTGATACACTGCCGATTTTGCAGGTTTTCCTACTTACAAAGCATGTAGAGGTCTGTAATTTTTATCATATGTACACTTCAACTGTGAGAGACGGAATCTAAAACAAAAATCCAGAAAATCACATTGTATGATTTTAAGTAATTCATTTGCATTTTATTGCATGTCATAAGTATTTGATACATCAGAAAAGCAGAACTTAATATTTGGTACAGAAACCTTTGTTTGCAATTACAGAGATCATACGTTTCCTGTAGGTCTTGACCAGGTTTGCACACACTGCAGCAGGGATTTTGGCCCACTCCTCCATACAGACCTTCTCCAGATCCTTCAGGTTTCGGGGCTGTCGCTGGGCAATACAGACTTTCAGCTCCCTCCAAAGATTTTCTATTGGGTTCATGTCTGGAGACTGGCTAGGCCACTCCAGGACCTTGAGATGCTTCTTACGGAGCCACTCCTTAATTGCCTTGGCTGTGTGTTTCGGGTCGTTGTCATGCTGGAAGACCCAGCCACGACCCATCTTCAATGCTCTTACTGAGGGAAGGAGGTTGTTGGCCAAGATCTCGTGATACATGGCCCCATCCATCCTCCCCTCAATACGGTGCAGTCGTCCTGTCCCCTTTGCAGAAAAGCATCCCCAAAGAATGATGTTTCCACCTCCATGCTTCACGGTTGGGATGGTGTTCTTGAGGTTGTACTCATCCTTCTTCTTCCTCCAAACACGGCGAGTGGAGTTTAGACCAAAAAGCTCTATTTTTGTCTCATCAGACCACATGACCTTCTCCCATTCCTCCTCTGGATCATCCAGATGGTCATTGGCAAACTTCAGACGGGCCTGGACATGCGCTGGCTTGAGCAGGGGATACCTTGTGTGCGCTGCAGGATTTTAATCCATGACGGCGTAGTGTGTTACTAATGGTTTTCTTTGAGACTGTTGTCCCAGCTCTCTTCAGGTCATTGACCAGGTCCTGCTGTGTAGTTCTGGGCTGATCCCTCACCTTCCTCATGATCATTGATGCCCCACGAGGTGAGATCTTGCATTGAGCCGCATACCGAGGGTGATTGACCGTCATCTTGATCTTCTTCCATTTTCTAATAATTGCACCAACAGTTGTTGCCTTCTCACCAAGCTGCTTGCCTATTGTCCTGTAGCCCATCCCAGCCTTGTGCAGGTCTACAATTTTTCCTTGATGTCCTTACACAGCTCTCTGGTCTTGGCCATTGTGGAGAGGTTGGAGTCTGTTTGATTGAGTGTGTGGACAGGTGTCTTTTATACAGGTAACGAGTTCAAACAGGTGCAGTTAATACAGGTAATGAGTGGAGAACAGGAGGGCTTCTTAAAGAAAAACTAACAGGTCTGTGAGAGCCGGAATTCTTACTGGTTGGTAGGTGATCAAATACTTATGTCATGCAATAAAATGCAAATTAATTACTTAAAAATCATACAATGTGATTTTCTGGATTTCTGCTTTGTAAGTAGGAAAACCTGCAAAATCGGCAGTGTATTAAATACTTGTTCTCCCCACTGTAAATGTATGCTCTGTTTTCTGGGTTATTGGCTGCTCATAAGACAGGGGAAATCATTCACCCTCTTCCAGTTCTATAGAATTGTGGTTCAAAATCAGAATTTACTTACAGTGAATGAAAAGGGTAATTCACTCATTTAAAGTAGTGTGACTGCAGTGCTCTTTATTGGCACAAAGTGATTGGCAATGAAGGACATATAGAAATTTACTTCAGACTTGTTATAATATGAATATCAAGGCATCATTATGACCAACACAGGTGCACACAGGTACACACAGTTGCATACACTTGTGGATAACTTACATTCGCACAAATATCATACCCCCCCCAAAATGCTAACCTTCCCTGTTATTGTAATGGTGAGAGGTGTCTTGTGCATCTGTAACTTTCTCAATCTTCATTATTCACGATTCACTCAGGATTATCCGTAAACATGGTACCATCCCCAAACATTTTTGACATGCGTCTTTCTGGATTATGTTGTTGTTATTCTGTCTCTCACTGTTCAAATAAACCTACCATTAAAATTATAGACTGATCATTTCTTTGTCAGTGGGCAAACGTACAAAATCAGTAGGGGATCAAATACTTTTTTCCCTCACTGTACCTATATGTATACAGCAACAGTCAAAAGTTTGGACACACCTACTCATTCAAGGGTTTTTCTTTATTTTTACTATTTTCTACATTGTAGAATAATAATGAAGACATCAAAACTATGAAATAACACATATGGAATCATGTAGTAACCAAAAAAGTGTTAAACAAATCGCCACCCTTTGCCTTGATGACAGCTTTGCACAGTCTTGGCATTCTCTCAACCAGCTTCTTGAGGTAGTCACCTGGAATTCATTTCAATTAACAGGTGTGCCTTCTTAAAAGTTAATTTATGGAATTTCTTAATGCGTTTGAGCAAATCAGTTGTGTTGTGACAAGGTAGGGGGGGTATACAGAAGATATCCCTATTTGGTAAAATACCATATTATGGCAATAGCAGTTCAAATAAGCAAAGAGAAGCGACAGACGATCATAAATTTAAGACATGAATGTCAGTCAAAACGGAAAATGGCAAGAACTTTGAAAGTTTCTTCAAGTGCAGTCGCAAAAACCATCAAGCGCTATGATGAAACTGGCTCTCATGAGGACCGCCACAGGAAAGGAAGACCCAGAGTTACCTCTGCTGCAGAGGATAAGTTCATTAGAGTTACCAGCCTAAGAAATTGCAGCCCAAATAAATGCTTCACAGAGTTCAAGTAACAGACACATCTCAACATCAACTGTTCAGAGGAGAATGTGTGAATCAGGCCTTCATGGTCGAATTGCTGCAAAGAAACCACTACTGAAGGACACCAATAGGAAGAAGAGACTTGCTTGGGCCAAGAAACACGAGCAATGGACATTAGACTGGTGGAAATGTGTCCTATGAGTCCACATTTGAGGTTTTTGTTTCCAACCGCCATGTCTTTGTGAGACGCGTTGTGGGTGAATGGCTGATCTCCGCATGTATATTTCCCACCGTAAAGCATGGAGGAGGAGGTGTTATGGTGTGGGGGTGCTTTGCTGGTGACACTGTCTGCGATTTATTTAGAATTCAAGGCACACTTAACCAGCATGGCCACCACAGCATTCTGCAGCGATACGCCATCCCATCTGGTTTGGGCTTAGTGGGACTATCATTTGTTTTTCAATAGGACAGTGACCCAACACACCTCCAGGTTGTGTAAGGGCCATTTGACCAAGAAGTAGAGTGATGGAGTGCTGCATTAGATGACTTGCTGTCCACAGTCCCCCGACCTCAATCCAATTGAGATGGTTTGGGATGAGCCGGACTGCAGATTGAAGGAAAAGCAGCCAAGAAGTGCTCAGCATATGTATGAACTCCTTCAAGACCGTTGGAAAAGCATTCCAGGTGAAGCTGGTTGAGAGAATGCCAAGAGTGTGCAAAGCTGTCATCAAGGCAAAGGGTGGCTATTTGAAGAATCTCAAATATAAAATATATTTGGATTTGTTTAACACTTTTTTGGTTACTACATTATGCCATATGTGTTATTTCATAGTTTTGATGTCTTCACCATTATTCTACAATGCAGAAAATAGTAAAAATTAAGAAACACCCTGGAATGAGTAGGTGTGTCCAAACGTTTGACTGGTACTGTATATGAAAAGGTTGTTACCTTATGACAAGTTATTAGATTATCCATTGTTACAGGGTAGGTTATCTGTTGTTACAGGGCAACTTACTACTGGCAGCTCAGAAAACTCAATATATAAACAGAACCTTTGTGACCGGCATTGATTTATTGAACTGACTGGGGAACATTACTCATCACCAGGTGCTTACGGCACAGGGTAGGACACTGTCTTGCCACTCGCAGTGACAGTAGACAGTATGTTTTGGGTGTCGTGTCATCAATGTGTCACAGAAATATAACACTTTCTGATTGTTTATGCTTGTTCGCTAGTAGAAATATATCATTTGTGGTGTGATGCTCTAGTCTTAGTGGTTGCATGGTAATAACTGTTTTTGATCTGACGTCGTTATGAAGTATTTGTTTGTTGTGATGGGATTCCTCTCCTTCTGCAGTCAGTATGAGAGTGAACTGTGACTGTGAATGTCTGCACTGCCTGGAGATCCACTCTCCACAAGACAGGGAGCGGTTGGGGGTGGGGGGAGGATCTCTTCCTGTGAATATTTCATCTGCAGTGGAAAAACAGACTGTGCTGTGCCAGGCTTCTCCTTCGCTGACCTTTACATATAACCAGCCACCGAGGTGCAGACTGCAGGGAAAGGGGTGGCAGTGCATGGCCTCCAAGAGGCTGTATGGAATAATGGTGTAAGATGTCTTATTTTGGTATTGGTGTGATAAGATAGGAGGATGACATGGGTGTGACGCAGTATGAACAGCGATTCACTGCATTATATTATCAGAATATACAGCAGACACAAACAAAGGTACAGAGGAAGCACACACGCATGCACATACAATTGTGTTAAATGCCAATGATTAACATCCTGTATTCATGTAGATACTGTATGTTTTGAAATGAGGTTGTGAAATACTGAGTGTGTTATCAGGAAGAAAACAAGCCACAGCTCAGTGGTGAAACCATGGCAATATGTTTAATAGTTACATGTATAGGGTTGCAGGTGTGATTGCAGGGTACAGTGAAAACCTTAGACTTCGAGCTCCAACATGCAGGACTAGTGAAATAAAATAATCAAAATGGTCATAAGAACAATAGAAATAGCACTATATACATAATAACAACCGTGGCAGTGATGAATTACCTGTCCTGTTAAATTCAAATAGAATTGATTACTTTTGTTCATGTAGACTTACTAATTGTAGGTGTTTTTAGGGTCAAAGTGTTGTGACATCTATTGGACTAAGATATTACTCAGTAGGAGAGCTTTGTGTGTGATTAGATAATAGCTATATGACACTATTTGAATATGTTGTAGATCAGTGCTTAAGGAACACCCAAACCCAGTCCACAAGTCTGCGAAGACAGAGATTAGGTAGCAAGGATGGGTGACATCGCCCAACAATGTCAACAGAGGAGGAATAATCTGCTTAAAAAGTGGAGAGAAATGAGTATGATTGTTAGCTAAGTGCTTGCAACACACAACTGATGCTAGCATATGTTGGGAGCAAGACAAATTTAGAAGCTGCAGTGAATTCCTGCTTTCCGACTGCCCATTTTAACACGGCTAGTGCTATCCGGGTCCGTGGGACGTCCATACCCTAAACCATAACCCCTAACCTTATTCATAACCCTTGCTGAACCCTAATCCTAACCTGTACCCTTACCTTAACCATTATAAAGTTCAACTTCAATGGGGTAGGGATGTCCCAAAGATTTCAGATAACAAGGACCCATTTTACACTTCCAAATCCAGAACTGAGTCGGCATCTCGTTTCCCAGCAGGCCGATGTTGATTAATGAATGAGGCATTACACAAGTAGCAAGGTACTCTGAACACTAGAGGGAGGGCTACAATTCATGTCATGGAGCCTCTTACAGTGTCATCTTTTCATCTTGTGAGTTCTGTGGCCGGCCAGGCAGGCCTGCAGACAGTCCCCTTGAGAGCACTCTGTACCAAGGTCAAATTGAGTCACAATGGTGGAAAACATTACTCTTAGATGGATGATGCTGTCCTTCAGGTGTTTCATCTCTGTTCACTCAGGCTTTTAGCCACGGTGTACTGTGCGCTATAATATAACCTGCTCAAGATTCCACTGTCCGTCTAAACCTCCTCTGCAGTCACATTTGATTTGTCATTTTGCTTTGTGTTATTAATGGTCAAATTTGACATCAATCTTTTAAGCTATAAAGCCAGGTTAAAGCAATTGTGTCAGCACGGGGGGAGAAGTGCTGCCACTGACCAGATTTAGGCTTCCATTACAGATGCTCATGAGACAGGGTAAATTCAAAACAAAAGAGCTTTATTGCCCATGACGTTTACAACCTAAAGGATCAATAATTAATACAACTTCAATGTTGAGCAACACAAACGTGCAAACAGAGCTACCTGCTCTTTCAGTTCTCTCCTCTAAATCAGTGTTTCCTAACTTGTCCTCCAGTACCCCCAACAGCTCACATTTTTGTTGTAGCCCCGGACAAGCACACCTGATTCAACTTGTCAACTAATCATAGAGCCCTCAATGAGTTGAATCAGGTGAGTTTGTCAGAGGCTACAACTGAAATGTGTGCTGTTGGGGGTACTGGAGGACTGGAGTTGGTATGACCTGCTCAAAATGAAGGAGACAGTCACTGACAATGGGTTATGTCCCAATAACATCTCCCTTTTCCCACCGAGTGGACTTATTCACTTCCTTTCATGGATTTGAAATGACTGTTGAATGTAAACTCCCTCTAGCCCATGCCTACACAAATCCTATGCTTTTAAACTTGTGGAGAACAGTGAACAAGTGCACACTTCAGGAGGAAGGAGATATTATGGGGACACAACCCATGGTGTGTTGGTTGATTGAGCTGTGAGCCACACCCTTAAACCCCCTAGAGTTGAGGTCCGCACCCCTGTGGAAATCTAATTAGCATAATGAAAAAATCCCCATAAAAATCTGTCAGTTTAAGCTAGAGAGATCTGTTGTTTTGCATTGTATGCATCTCAATCCACCGCATCCGCCGATGTCGCACCTTCGCATCTGCGGTGAAAGGTGACCATGAGTGTTTGTCAGACCATGAGACATCCCGAAAATCGATCTTCTCACAAAATCGTCTGTAGCGTCCAAACGGTTTGGCCTACAAAACTATTATGATCTCACGAACACGTACATGTCGGTTGTTTTGCTCCAGGACACCCACAGGCCTCACAATACTTGTCTAAAGGTCCCCCAGTACCAGATGAAGTATATATGGAGAATGTTTAGTCCCAAAAATAATGTTTTATTTATTTTTATACTTCAAGGCATCTTAAAATTCAAAATCAAATAGCTAAATTATCTTTGGTATGACATTCTTAAAACAATTCCATATGGCTTAGTAGACCGCCTCCCCCAGCTTAGACAGGGCTTAGACTGTAATGGGTTAATAAACATGCACGTTCCAGGCTGACTACATGTCTTAAGGTACCAGTTAAGTTTCTACCCCTCAAGGCACCACACCATAAAGGTTTCTATTTCAGTTCAAGTATACTTCAGAAGCCCTAAGCATAACAAAACAAGTATTAACCCAATGCCCATTGAACGAATGAAGTGAACTACCTTTGTCTTCCTTGCAAAAAACCTGGAGGAGGTCAGACTGTTCTCCACAATATCCTTTGTCCATGCTGTGTGTTTTGATTCAGAGAACTTTCCCACAATCTGTCGCTCCCTAGGCCTTGTTTATGTCTCAGCACACTGTTCTTCCCATGATTACAGCATGTACATGTTTGTTCCAGCTCAAGGAGACAGAGCTATCATTGTGACTAAATTGTTTTCCTCAGGGGGAGGTGATACAGGCCCATAGGTAACAGTAGTTGGTAATATTATACCATTACAGAGACACACACACACACACACACACACACACACACACACACACACACACACACACACACACACAGAGAGAGAGAGAGAGAGAGAGAGAGAGAGAGAGAGAGAGAGAGAGAGAGAGAGAGAGAGAGAGACACACACACACACAGAGAGAGACACACACACACACACACACAGACACACACAGAGACATACACAGAGAGGCAGTGAAGCACACAAACACACACATGTGCACACACATACCCACACAGAGAGACACACATAGGCACACAGAGACACACACACACAACCCTATAATAGTGTAATATAATATCTTATGTTTCACCGAGTCGTGGCTGAACGACGACATGGACAACATACAACTAGCGGGCTATACGCTACATCGGCAGGGTAGAACGGCTGACTCCGGTAAGACAAGGGGTGGCGGTCTGTGTATATTTGTAAACAACAGCTGGTGCACAAAATCAAATACTAAGGAAGTCTCGAGGTTTTGCTCGCCTGAGGTAGAGTATCTTATGATAAGCTGTAGACCACACTATTTACCAAGAGAGTTTTCATCTATATTTTTCATAGCTGTCTATTTACCACCACAAACCAATGCTGGCATTAAGATTGCACTGAATGAGCTGTATAAGGCCATAAGTCAACAGGAAAACGCTCATCCAGAGGCAGCGCTCCTAGTGGCCGGGGACTTTAATGCAGGGAAACTTAAATCAGTTCTACCTCATTTCTACCAGCATGTGAAATGTGCAACCAGAGGAAAAAAAACTCTAGACCACCTTTACTCCACACACAGAGGACTGGAGTTGGTACAAAGCTCTCCCTCACCCTCCATTTGGCAAATCTGACCATAACTCTATCCTCCTGATTCCTGCTTATAAGCAAAAACTATAGCAGGAAGCACCAGTGACTCGGTTAATAAAAAAGTGGTCAGATGACGCAGATGCTAAGCTACAGGACTGTTTTGCTAGCACAGACTGGAACATGTTCCGGGATTCTTCAGATAGCATTGAGGAGTACACCACATCAGTCACTGGCTTCATCAATAAGTGCATCGATGATGTCGTCCCCACAGTGACCGTACGTACATACCCCAACCAGAAGCCATGGATTACAGGCAACATCCGCACTGAGCTAAAGGGTAGAGCTGCCGCTTTCAAGGAGCGGGACTCTAACCCGGACGCTTATAAGAAATCCCGCTATGCCCTCCGACAAACCATCAAACAGGCAAAGAGTCAATACAGGACTAAGATTGAATCGTACTACACCGGCTCGTCGGATGTGGCAGGGCTTGAAAACTATTACAGACTACAAAGGGAAGCACAGCCGCGAGCTGCCCAGTGACACAAGACTTCCAGACGAGCTTCTATGCTCGCTTCGAGGCAAGCTACACTGAAGCATGTATGAGAGCACCAGCTGTTCCGGATGACTATGTGATCACGCTCTCTGTAGCCGATGTGAGTAAGACTTTTAAGCAGGTCAACATTCACAAGGCCGCAGGGCCAGACGGATTACCAGGACGTGTACTACGAAAATGTGCTGACCAACTGGCAAGTGTCTTCACCAGTGGCGGCTCCTGAAAAAATTCTCAGGAGGGGCAATTTTTCTGATGATTTAGGTGACCTACACACATTTAAAAAAAGATATGTCCAGCAACAACATGAAGACAGGGGCAGCATATAAGTCAATACCAGAAGCATTTATTGACTGATCTCAAAAGTGTTGGCTTACCAGGGTTGGTGGAGCCCTCAGTTTCATCTTTGCCTCGCAAAGCTAACTCAAACACTCCGCAAAACTTCACACACTGGATTAGCCGGCTGAGGATGTGGCGGTTCTTGCTAATGTCGTAGTAAATATATTTGTTATAGTGAATATGGAATATGATATGTTGAGTAAAATGTTGTGCTAAGATCTATTTAGGTCAGGAGCTGGTTATAAGTTCTGTTCCTATCCAATAACAATGGACAAAAGGGTCCTATCTTGTCAGCCTTGTCAGCAGGTGGCCAAGGACAACACCCACGCCATAGGCCTCTCAGTTCTTCCAACTCACGAGTTCTTGCTCTGAGGACACACACACACACAAACACACACACACACACATCATCACTGTTAAACACACACACACACACACATCATCACTGTTAAACACACACACACACACACACACACACAAAAATCCCCTCTCTTAGGCTGAACATTTGAAGACAGAGAACCCGACTCAGAGCCAATGCAACAGTGACAGTAGCCTGGAGGTGACCTCGCCCAACTCATCAGGACCAATCAGAAGATCAGAACTACTAGATTGAACCTACTTCATTTATTGCATAAAATGTCTGCACACAATGTTTCGGGGCTCTCTTCAGATAATAATAATAATATGCCATTTAGCAGACGCTTTTATCCAAAGCGACTTACAGTCATGCGTGCATACATTTTTGTGTATGGGTGGTCCCGGGGATCGAACCCACTACCTTGGCGTTACAAGCACCATGCTCTACCAGCTGAGCTACAGAAAGTGGATACTCATGGATGCGCATTGCAATTGTAAAATGTCAACACAATTGGAGACACCACGTCATTTTTGGAGACATGTTATTGACAGTAAACTATTGTAGATGCGACTGCTAACTAAATAAAACATTTTAGCTGGCTAGCTAATCATCTTAGCTAAATGTGGGGCAAACAATTCAGTTATTTACCGTTAATTTGAGGGATTGGGGTGAAAGAAATCGAGTTACATAGTGATACTTTACGATATACTGTATTGACAATATCGCAATATTTTAGCGCTAGTTGGCTGTACCTGCACCAAAACACCATTATTGTTCCTTCATAGCTTGTTCTCAATCTTTTCACATTGGGAGCCAATTTGTTTTTAGCACTTTTATTTCCATGACTGATCAAAACTCGTTCTCATGGCTTTCTGATCCCTCTGCAACAGACATATGGTGCGCAATAAAATCACAGTATCGAATCGCAATACGTATAGAATCATGAGACTCGCAATGCTGATGCATATATCTTATCGTGAGGTTCCTGGCAATTCCCAGCCCAAGTTCATTTGCCACAACAAATCTCTTCGCTAGCAAACGCGATGTCTTCTCCAAAACGGCAATGTGTCTCCAGCAATGTTTACTTTTTTGACGTTCTATGGCATCTCCACTTTCCAAGCATATATGACCACATGTAATATTTTGGTAAGTGATGCAAATAGTGAACTATGTAGGGCCAGGATGTAAAATATATGTAGCTGCAGCAATTTCTCTTATCTGATATGGTAAGTAATGGGGCTTAATTTATAGCTCCCTAAGAGTTTGACGAACGGGTCCGTGAACGCGATTCCAGATATATTTACCTCTGAATAAACTGCCTTTATTACACAATATCCACCCTGTCCAAAGTCTCTACTTGGTCTCAGTTGGTTCTCCAGTAAACTTGTGATTATCAACACTAACCTCATCGTTGTGGCGGCGGACAGCTAGCCTGTATCCCTCGTCATCCAGTTGAGTGAGTGGCAATGTCTTTTTCGTTCAGTACCAATTTTTGGAAAATCCTCGGGTGTAGGACTTTCCCGCCTTTAGTAGAAACCTGTTGAATTATTAAATTTGGTCTGGGAGGTCCTAATTGTTTCGTTGCCAATTTATCTTCATTTGTTCGCCGACAAAAAGGAACTTCTTTCAAACAATCCACTCTTTTCTCAGTTACGTTCATGGTTACGTAACGTATGACGAAAGCGGCGTAAGTGCAAGCCCACAGACACCCATTGAGATTGTATTGAAGGCTCTGAAATTTGAAAAAAATAGATTTTACATGGGAGTCTATGACAGACTTCTGGGCGATTTTCAACCTGACTGAAATCGCCCCAAAAGGGGGGGGAGCCATTTGAAGCACGACTTTAGCCTGATTCGACATTTAGTGGCAGTGTGGCACTGTGGCAGATCAGACGTATAGATTACAACACTGATAACTACTGTTGCCGTGATATAATTGATTAGAAAAAAAATCCCTTCCTTTTCCCGTTTGGCAGTGCGTCGCCCATATCGCCCTATTGAACAGGCCGCCCCTGGTCTTCACTGACATTTTCAACATGTCCCTGACTGAGTCTGTAATACCAACATGTTTCAAATAGACCACCATAGTCCCCGTGCCCAAGGACTCTAAGATAACCTGCCTAAATGACTACCGACCCATAGCACTGACGTCTGTAGCCATGAAGTGCTTTGAAAGGCTGGTCATGGCTCACATCAACACCATTATCCCAGAAACCCTAGACCCACTCCAATTTGCATACCGCCCCAACAGATCCACAGATGATGCAATCTCTATTGCACTCCACACTGCCCTCTCCCACCTGGACAAGAGGAACACCTACGTGAGAATGCTATTCATTGACTACAGCTCAGCATTCAACACCACAGTGCCCTCAAAGCTCATCACTAAGCTAAGGATCCTGGGACTAAACACCTCCCTCTGCAACTGGATCCTGGAATTCCTGACGGGCCGCCCCCAGGTGGTAAGGGTAGGTAACAACACATCTGCCACACTGATCCTCAACACCCCCTCAGGGGTGCGTGCTCAGTCCCCTCCTGTACTCCCTGTTCACCCATGATTGCATGGCCAGGCACGACTCCAACACCATCATTAAGTTTGCCGACGACACAACAGTGGTAGGCCTGATCACCGACAACAATGAGACAGCCTATAGGGAGGAGGTCAGAGACCTGGCCATGTGGTGCCAGGATAACAACCTCTCCCTCAACGTAACCAAGACAAAGGAGATGATTGTGGACTACAGGAAAAAAAAGAGTACTGATCACGCCCCCATTCTCATCGACAGGGCTGTAGTGGAACAGGTTGAGAGCTTCAAGTTCCTTGGTGTCCACATCACCAACGAACTATCATGGTCCAAACACACCAAGACAGTCGTGAAGAGGGCACGACAAAGCCTATTCCCCCTCAGGAGACTGAAAAGATTTGGCATGAGTCCTCAGATCCTCAAAAAATTATACAGCTGCACCATCGAGAGCATCCTGACCGGTTGCATCACCGCCTGGTATGGCAACTGCTTGGCCTCTGACCGTAAGGCACTACAGAGGGTAGTGCGTACGGCCCAGTACATCACTGGGGCCAAGCTTCCTGCCATCCAGGACCTCTATACCAGGCGGTGTCAGAGGAAGGCCCTCAAAATTGTCAAAGACTCCAGCCACCCTAGTCATAGACTGTTCTCTCTGCTACCTCACGGCAAGCGGTACCGGAGTGCCAAGTCTAGGTCCAAAAGACTTCTCAACAGCTTCTACCCCCAAGCCATAAGACTCATAAACAGCTAATCATGGCTACCCAGACTATTTGCACTGCCCCCCCCACCCCATCTTTTTACGCTGCTGCTACTCTGTTAATTATTGATGCATAGTCACTTTAACTCTACCCACATATTACTTCAACTACCTCAACTAGCCGGTGCCCCCGCACATTGACTCTGCACCGGTACCCCCCTGTATATATAGCCTCCCTACTGTTATTTTATTTTACTTCTGCTCTTTTTTTCTCAACACTTTTTTGTTTTATTCTACTTTTTTATTAAAAAGAAATGCACTGTTGGTTAAGGGCTGTAAGTAAGCAGTTCACTGTAATGTCTGCACCTGTTGTATTCGGCGCATGTGGCCAATAACATTTGCTTTTATTTTATTTTAT
>NW_025539384.1:0-13227 GCF_020615455.1 Coregonus clupeaformis
TTTCTGTGTCTCACTGGCGATGATCCCACGTGGGATCTGAACCCTGAACCCCTCTGGTCACAAGCCCAGATATCTAATCTAGCTCTGTGGTTGTTTTCTGCTGTGCTCCTCTTTCTGATGACACTGCAGAAACGGAGTTGTTTGACGTTCTGCCTTCGCTACTATAAAGTGACCTAACCGTCGGTCAGGGAAACGTTCAGGTTCAGAATACTCTCTCAGAGGTGTCACGACTTGACTACTCATATGAAGCTGACAAACTGGCAGAGGGAGCGAAACAGCGTGCTACCACGACACAACACGGCACAGGGCTCTTTAGCCTCAAATCAAGATGGCCGGGAACTAGGGAGCTCTGGGACTGCGCTCTGTGTACCATGAAGCGTTTAGAGTTTGAGGTTTCTCTAAAAGAGATTCTAGGCTCATAGGGTCTCCTCCCCTACTCAAAATATGCATTTTGATATTAACGTCATTAATAATCATAATGTTTTAGTTTTTGAGCACGCGGCCTGACGCTTAAGAGTGGTTAATGTTTCACACTATGGGAGTGGAGGGGATCACAAGAAGAGATTGTTCTCTCTCCTTCGGCAGGGGAACTGCGTGTGAGCAATACAGGGGCAACTGGGGAACAGTGTGTGCTAACACAGGCACACACACACACACACACACACACACACACAAATGTACACTCACATGCACACACACACAGAGAATATATACAGATTTACACTCACACAAATACATACACACTCACACTTACAGTAATAAATGACGCACACACACGCACCACCCACACTCAAACACATGCACACACACACACACACACACACACACACACACACACACACACACACACACACACACACACACACACACACACACACACACACACACACAGAAGCACACACAACACATCCCTGCAGTACTGCAGAGCACACCAAGGACACCGGCGGCTTTAACACACAACATTAAGTGTGTGCCACGCATATGAAAACGCTCTGCATGCAGGGTGCAGTGAACATATAAGCTGAATCTTCCCTTTAATGCAGCAACAGCAGTATACAGTAAAGTCAGGGAAGAGGATGGACAATGTAGTAGATAAACCCCAACCCTGGGTAGCCAACACTTTGATGTCACCGTGAAAGGAAACTGCTGCAACACTATTGCAGCTAACCAAACACAATGCAGACAACCAACCATCAACCAACCTCGCATTAACACGCCTGGTCGGCCTCAAGTGACTTGCGAGGCGTGCGAAGGTCACTATTGTGACGCGAGCCGTCAGCACTATAATTACATTCTAATGACAATGCAACGGAGGCTGGCTGCACTTGTCTGTCTCCTGGCAGAGAGAGAGAGAGAAGAGAAAGAGAAGAGAGAGAGAAAGGGAGGAGATGGAAAGAGAGAGAGAGCATGCGCTAGAGGAAGAGGAAAAGAGGAGAGAGAGAGAGAGAGAGAGAGAGAGAGGGATAGAGGGGGGTTAGGGGAGAGAGGATAGAGAGAGCGAGAGAGAGAGAGAGAGAGAGAGAGAGAGAGAGAGAGAGAGGGAGTAGAGGGTTAGAGAGAGAGGGGTTAGAGAGAGGGGAGGGGGAGAGAAGAGAGAGAGAGAGAGGAGAGAGGGGATAGAGAGGTGAGTGTCAGGTAGCAGCCAAGGCCTGTCTTTTGCCCCGTCAGTCACCCTGACACCTGGAACCACTCATTCTCCTTAGCCCACAGTGGAGGAGAGAGATGGGGGAAGGGGGGGGCATGGAGCATGATGCATTTGGAGGGGGAGGTAGGAAGGGAGTGGGGGAAGGGGAAGGAAAGGAGGGAGGGATGGAGGGAAGGAAGGAAGGGAAAGAGGGAAGGTGGGACAGAGGCATGTGGAGAGAGAGAGATAGAGAGAGAGAGACACAAGGGGGCAGGGAGCATTATATATTGGGAGGAAGGGAGGGAGGGAGAGAGCTAGAGGAGAGATGGATTATTAGAGAGAGAAAGAGAGAGGAAAGAGGTAAAGGCGTTGTAGTGGAAGTGAAGAGGGAGTAGAATAGTTATATAGTTTCATATGCAAGCACACACCTCTGTCTCACTGTCTCACTGTGCGCTCTTCTGTTTGTTTGTAGCTGCATGGCATCGACATACCTCACGTAGGTTGTGCTCTTCTCTGTTTGCTCTACCTGCTCTGTCCTGTTCACCCTGTAAACTGTATCCCCCTGTCGTATACACTATAGTCCCTCCATGTCCTTCCTCTGTTACCCTGTCTCTTGAGATATCAATACGACATATCAATGCTCACCTGAACTACTTTTTTCATCTTTGGGGGAACAACAGGAAACAGAGATTCGATTCGTCCACGACAACAAAAGAAAACAGAAAAACAGAGAAACTCTTCCTGAAAGAAAATAACTCCCTGTCTCGGGCAGGATGTATTTTTACCCAGCCCAAACACACCTGCTGAGTGCCGAGGCGCCCAGGCTTTATTTCGCCATCCATTATTCATATGCCAGCTCCATTTGAGAACACGCCGTCCTTAAGAAGATACTTTCTGTTTGCCTCACAAGCTGTTTAGCTGCAATGAAAATGCAGAGTTGTTGCAGAGACCTACAGAATGTGAGGAGCAAATGAAAACTGAATGGGATTTTTGTTGGCAATGCAGTGCGCATAGATCGTGTGGGTAAAATGTTTTAGGTAAATGTATTAGTGAGGAATAGTGGAACACGTAGAAGAAGTAAGCAAGTGTACTGTGCTTACATGCAGATATACGCATGCATAGACACACGCGCGTACATACATTTATACACGCATGCACAGACACACAGACACACACACACACGACACAACACTCCAGTCCCCCATCTATGTATTCATTTTCCTCATCTCTGAGGTTTGGGGAATTAGTTAGATTGTTCAATCTTGCTTTGATGATGATGCGGCACTACAGTATGCTGTTTTGACTGCAGCTCCGTATTCGCTGCAAAGCCTTGTTTTAACACCCTCAGGGGAATCTCTCCTCTTCAGTACTCGTTTGCAGTGCTGCATATGTTTTGCCGAAATGTTCCGATTTTTGCTCACTACGGTCACAGCCACTGTCAAATAAGAGGAAAGCGATCGATACAAAACATGGCCTAAATTCTAAAGATTTCAAAGACATTCAGGGGTAATTTTTGTGGCATTGTTTAAATAGTGCATGTTAAAGAAGAGCTTTAAGCAGACAGTGTGGTGTGATACCCCGGATGGATTCCACCATGTTAATGGACATTATACTGGACAGTAATAAAGACACTCACACACACACACACACACACACACACACACACACACACACACACACACACACACACACACACACACACACACACACACACAGATACGACACATCCCTGCAGTACTGCGGAGCACCAAGGACACATGCCTTTAACACATGCCTGTGTGTGCCGACCTAGCATATAAAAGTATTTCTTCCTCTCTTTCTATTTTTCTCTCTTTCTCTCTTTCTCTTTCTCTCTCTCTCATGTGTCCATGAAAACACACTTATGTTCTTTGAACTGTCGACCGTAGAGCTACGAAGACGTAGAACCAAACATAGCACAGAATTCTCTCAGAAAGAACCGAAACAGGTGGTTCAGTTCCGTTAAAACTTCTCTCAGAAAGAACCAGATCAAGTGGGTTTAGTTCCGTTAAATGCTTCTCTCAGAAAGAACCGAATCAAGTGGTTCAGTTCCATTAAACTTCGAACAGAAAGAACCAAATCAAGTGGTTCAGTTCCATTAAACTTCAAACAGAAAGAACAGAAACAAACACTCAAGAGGATATCATTCAACCAACTGATGTGTCTTGCTTTGAAACCGGGGGGAAAGGAATGCTTGGCCGTGTCATACATCAATCATCATCTGGCCTGACGTAGATCTAGAATACTAAAGAGGCTCAGCAACTCAGATAAAGACATGAAAAGCTGCCACAATGGAGTTCACACTTATTCACTTTCCCTCAGCAATGTAGGCCGACCTATCAAAGTTTTATCAAGAGAACAGTAACACTTCTTTGTCTTGCATACACACTCCCATAGAAACATATATTACATCTAAATTATTATTTTTCTCATACTTACCATGGATTTGTGTTTTTCTAACAAGAGGACAGGACATGTTTTATTGACAATTTCCGACAGACTGGCTTGTTACTTGTTGTGGCTCACACATTGGACATTGGAGAAGCAGTAATGTTGGGTAGTGGATAGAGCTCTGTGATCAGTCTGTCAGTTCCAGAGATGGGAGACTGTCTGTCAGTAACAGTAACACTGGGGCTCTGGGCTCCACAATGGGACAGAGGCGGGATTCGTGAGAGAGAGAGAGAGAGAGAGAGAGAAGGGAGAGAGAGAGAGGAGAGAGAGAGAGAGAGAGAGAGAGAGAGAGAGAGAGAGAGAGAGAGAGAGAGAGAGAGAGAGAGAGAGAGAGAGAGAGAGAGAGAGAGAGAGAGAGAGAGAGAGAGAGAGAGAGAGAGAGAGAGAGAGAGAGAGAGAGAGAGAGAGAGAGAGAGAGAGAGAGAGAGAGAGAGAACAGCATTTGCCTCCCGAGTGGCGCAGCGGTCTAAGGCACTAGAGGTGTCACTACAGACCCGGGTTCAATCCCAGGCTGTGTCAGCCGGCTGCGACCGGGGAGACCCATGAGGCGGCGCACAATTGGCCGAGCGTAGTCCGGGTTAGGGGAGGGTTTGTCCGGCTGGGATGTCCTTGTCCCATCGCGCTCTAGCAACTCCTTGTGGTGGGCCGGGCGCATGCACGCTGACTTCGGTTGCCAGTTGTACAGTGTTTCCTCTGACACATTGGTGGGGCTGGCTTCCGGGTTCATGCGAGCAGTGTGTCAAGAAGCAGTCGCGACTGGGCAGGGGTCGTGTTTTCGGAGGACGCGTGGCTTTCGACTTTGCCTCTCCCGATTCCGTAGGGGAGTTGCAGCGATATGACAAGACTGTAACTACCAATTGGATATCACGAAATTGGGGAGAAAAAGGGAGAAATAGTAAATAAAATACAAATTATGATAAAGAATAGACAGCATTTGAGAGAAGGTGAAAGAGAGGAGGGGGAAGAACAGAGTGATGGAGAGACAGCCAACAAAGGAGAGAGGAAGAGGGGGATGAGCAACAGAGAAAGAGAGAGAGGAGCCCGTGGTCCCACCGTAATATCAGTGTGACACTAAAAAAAAGACACAGCTCCACTCCGTCAAACACTGTGACAGCCCCCGAATCCCCAACAACACAACAGTAGCTACAGTATGCTGTGGTCCTGTGTACAATGGTGCAATGCCCACAGCAGCTCACACTTCACAGGCATCCCCATTCCCTTTCTAAAAGCCAACACACACACACGCTTGTACGCCACACACACAATCACGGGCGTCACATGCACACATGTGCTATCCCACACTTGCTAATGCGCACGCACACACACACACGCAGACATACACACACCTCAGGCTGCCCCTGTGGAGACAGTCTAGTCCTGTACTTACCCTGTAGCTGCATGACTGTATCCCATGTCTGTGTCGCTGTCGGATTCCCCCAAAGTTGTTCTTCGTGTGTCCTCATAATAACTCCTCTGTGTGGTGTTGATGCAGTGTGTCTGTCCTCTTTTGAATACTGAAACTGACATGCACTGTGGTCGTATAGTGTCCTCTGTTCTGTTCTGTGCTTGTGCTGTCTATACCGGACAGCCTCCGCTGACACACAGACAAACTCACAGACTCCTGTTCTTCTGACCCTGCACACACCTCGTATCACCAGAGACACAAGAGAGGTTCACACAGAGGTCAAACCCCTACTACGACCCAGCCAGCCAGCCTGGAGAAGAGGGTCAAAGGTCAGCCAGCAGGAAGCAGAAACCTCACTCTGCCGTTTTCTCCTCCTTTCTGCAGCGCGATGACCTTCCTCCAGACTCACCCTCGGGGGAGGAGGGACAGAGAGAGGAGAAGGGGAGCTCAAACCCCGGCAGCATGAGCCCCAAGCCCAGCCCCCAACCTGAACCCCCAGCCTCAGCCCAAACCCGAGGGCACGAGCGTGGGGGGAAGCACAGCAGGAGGTCACCCCGCAGCCTCCCGCTCACCTACGGAGGGGAACTCGAGCAGGAGGAGGAGAGCGAGGAGATAGGCGCAGGAGGAGGAGGAGATAAAGCAGAAAGAGGTGGTGGAGACGAGCCGGGAGTGAGGCTGAGGTGGAGGAGGAGGAGGAGGGGGCAGAGGCCCGGGGAGCGGGCGGGGGAGGAGGGCCAGCCTGCACCACACAGCTTCCCCCATGAGGTGCAGCGCAACGGCCTGCTCGCACTCCGCCACCTCCGACTACGAGCTCTCGCTACCTCAAAAACAAGCAGGTAGGGTGTGTGGGGGGGTGGGGTGGGGGACGGCTTGGGTTGTACTGTGTGTCTTGTGGTCTTTGTGGTCGTTTGTTTAGGTTCTGTCTGAGGTCAAGGCTGTTTGTTTTGTCTGTTGAGGCTGTTGTTGTTTTGGTGCACCTGGGATTGTTTGTTTGTTATGGCTGTTTTTTTGTGGATTGGCCTCGGCTGGCCTTTGATTGACATTATTTGCCTTTGAAGTTGGCTCTGCAGATGTTCTTAGGGTGTTTTGGGTTGTTGAGTCTAGCTGTCTTCCTCATTAACATGAATCATCATCATCGCCATTGTCATTTTCACCTTCATTGACATAACATGGCTTTTTTATTTTGAACAGATGTGGAACGGTGACCTTTCACTGAGGCGGTGTGTGTTTTGTTCTTACAGTACCTTCTGCTGCTGTGTGGCAGCTTGCTGTTTAACGAATGGCTCACACTGTGTGTCTAAGTGTCTGGGAGGTTTTCAAATGGAAAAAATGTAGTTGTTTCCCGCCAACTCTTTCTCTCACTCACACAATCACACATTCTCTTGTATAGATGATGCATCGTCATGGTAACATAATGAAGTAATATTCCCGATGGTGGTTGTACTGCATGCATGGACTAAACTCATGTCTTCTCTCCTGGTCTGTTTGTCTTATGTTGTTTTCACCTTAACATCATATGTTCAGAGTTGCCATGTCTAGACTAGAAACTCTACTGTACATGTAGTAAGTGTTCAGGAAATCATCCATGTGTGATGGCCATGCTAACATACAGAGACCCATCTCCCTGTTCTGTGTCTCACAACTCATTTGCATGATGTGTGTGTGTACGTGCGTGTGGGCGTGTGGGCGTGTGGGCGTCTGTACGTGAACTCCGTGTGTGTGTGTGTGCCTGTGCTTGCATGTGTGTTTTGTTGTGTGTGCGTCCGTGTGTGTGTGTGTGTGTGTGCCTGTGCTTACCTGTGTGTGTGTGTGTGTTCTCATCATCCCATTCATCAGAGACGTTGGATTCATCAGACACTCATCTGCATATGAGGGGCCTTGACCACCCCATTCCCATCCCGGCCCCTCTGACCTTCAACCAGGTAACCTTTCCATTCCCATCTCGTCCACTGACCTTCAACCAGGTAACCTTTTCCATTCCATCTCGTCCACTGACCTTCAACCAGGTAACCTTTCCATTCCCATCTCGTCCACTGATCTTCAACCAGGTAACCCTTTCCATTTCCCATCTCGTCCACTGACCTTCAACCAGGTAACCTTTCCATTCCCATCTCGTCCAATGACCTTCAACCAGGTAAGGCAACCTTTCCATTTCCAGCTCTCACACAGATCATCAGTCACACCTCAAGACCAAGTATTGGTTCAGGAAAATATTTACACCCCTAGACTTTTTCCACATTTTATTGTGTTACAGCCTGAATTTAAAATTGATTACGTTTATATTTTGTGTCACTGGCCTACACAATACCCCATAATGTCAAAGTGGAATTATGTTTTTATAAATTAATTAAAAATGAAAAGCTGAAATGTCTTGAGTCAATAAGTATTCAACCCCTTTGTTATGGCAAGCCTAAATAAGTTCAGGAGTAAAAATGTGCTTAACAAGTCACATAATAAGTTGCATGGACTCACTGTAACGATCCCGGCAGTCTGAGTCGGGTCCTGTCTGTGGACTAGTTTTTCTGCTCGTGATCTCCAGTTTCCCGAGGGTTCTGGAACGCTCCGGGGAGCTCTCTTGATTTCCGCACCTGCATCCCATCAGCAATCTGCACACCTGGTCCTGATCATCACCCTTCTTAGGCTCTGGCCTAACATCCATTCCTGCCGGATCGTTAGCCATGAACATCACTCATCCGGGACCTTCATCCAACCTCTGCCTGGTGGTCGGCGGCTGCCCGAGGCCATGATGGGATCAACCACTGCACCCCCAACAACTAATCAACGCCGCCCGCTCTGTTCCCTGGATTATTCAGGCATCACTCTTGAATTTGTGAAATAAACACTCACCTTCGTTTCAACTTACCTTGTCTGGTCTGCTTCTGGGTTCTGGCTTTGTAACTCGTGACAGAACGATCCGGCCAGTATGAACCCAGCGGACCTGGACTCTGTTCGCCATGCCATTTCCCATCAGGAGAAGATGTTGGGACAACATAGCACGGCACTACAGGAGATAAGCGTTGTCAGTTCGGAACCTTTCTACCGGTCTGACGGAGGTCCAGAACCAGCGCAAGTTTCGGTGGAGGATCCACTATCGGTTTCACCCATCTCGCCTGCCGCGTCTGGAGCTGTGTCCTTCCGTGAGCCCAAGGTTCGGCGCCGGATAAATATGAGGGGAGCTGGGAAGATGCCGTTCTTTCCTTATGCAGTGTGGGTTAGTGTTCGATCTACAGCCCTACTCTTATGCCACAGACAAGGCTAGGATAGCCTTTGTGATTGAGTTGCTGCGTGGTCGAGCGCTGGAGTGGGCTTCAGCCGTTTGGGAACGACAAGACCCCTGCATGGCTTCATACCAGGGGTTCACTGGCCGAGATGAGGGAAGCTCTTCGACCATTCCGTCCGAGGGGAGGGACGCCGCTAGGCGCCTGTTTCGCTTCACCAAGGAACTCGTGCGTGGCCGACTTCGTGATCGAGTTCAAGACGTTGGCTGTGGAGAGGGGTGAATGAGGAGTCTCTGCAAGCGGCCTTTTACCAGGGTCTGTCGGGAGCAGCTCAAGGATGAGTTGATCTCCTATCCGGAATTCCTAGTGACCTGGACAGCTTGGTAGCCTTGTCTATTCGGGTGGATAATCGAGTCCGAGAGCCGAGGAGGGAGGAAGCAATGGGGTCCGTCCAATCGATCAGCTTCTCAGTTCCCAGTCGGGTCGGGTGGTGGGCCAGAACACGTCGATCATTCTCCACCACAAAGGATTAGTGGGAGAGGTCCTCTCTCCCGATTCTGAACCCATGCAAGTGGGGCGGCACGGGTTAACCAGGAGGAGCGTCAACATAGACGTAAGACCAACTGCTGCCTCTACTGTGGTAGCTCGGACATTACATCTCCACTTGTTCCCGGCGGTCGTCGAACTGCCCGGCTCGCAAAGTTGGAGGACTTTTGAGCAGCCGTTTCAACCTCTCAGTACCTCTGTCAGACCCCGTTTCCGGCTACCCTTGTGAACAGGAATCAGAGCTTAGCGATTAACGCTTGATCGATTCAGGGGCCGATGGAAGCTTTCTTGATGCCGAGTTGGTGGAACAGCTGGGGCTTTCCAGGAGCAATTGCCGGGAAGCCATTGAAGCGACCACTCTGAACGGCAGTAGTCTGGCACGTATCCGCGATGAGGACTGAACCGGTTAAGATGCTGTTGTCGGGGAATCGATTCGGAGATGATTTCATTCTTCATTCTGCCGTCTTCCCATGTTCCTCTGGTCCTTGGATACCCCTGGCTGAAGGAACACAATCCCACGTTCGATTGGGTGGACGGGGCAAGGTAACGAGTTGGAGCCTTGATTGTCATGCTAACTGTCTCAAGACTGCCTGTCCCCATTCGGTTCCCAGTCAGGTGATTGAGGCTAAACCCCCAGATTTGTCCCTGGTTCCCGAGACATATCACGATTTGGGGGAAGTGTTCAGTAAGCAGAAGGCTCTGTCACTCCCTCCCCACCGACCATATGATTGTGCCATCAACCTGTTCCCTGGAGCTGCTCTACCCCAAGGGGAAGGTTATACAGTATCTCCCGCCCCCTGAACGTGAGGCTTTGGAGACCTACATCAGAGAGTCCCTAGCTGCTGGTCTCGTTCGTCTCGTCTATCACCCCCTGGGGGTCAGGATTCTTCTTTGTGGGTAAGAAGGATGGCTCTCTTCGGCCGTAGTATTGATTATCGGGGTTTGAATGACATCACGATCGAAGAACAAGTATCCCCTGCCCTTGATGAGTTCTGCCTTCGACTCCTTACAGGGTGCTACGGTGTTCACTAAGCTAGACCCACGCAATGTCGTATCACATGGTCCGGATCAGAGGGAGACGAGTGGTTGACGGGTTTCAATACACCGATGGGTCACTTCGAGTATCAGGTGATGCCGTTTGGACTGACCAATGCTCCAGCGGGTATTCCAGAGTATGGTGAACGCAGCGTCCTGAGAGAGATATGATCGGTCTCTTTGTGTTTGTTTACCTGGATGACATTCTGATCTTCTCGAAGGAACCCTTCCGACCACGTCCAGCATGTCCGGCAGGTTCTGCAGCGATTGTTGAGAATCGCCTGTTCGTGAAGGCCGAGAAGTGCGAAGTTTCACGCCCACACGACATCCTTTCTCGGGTACATCATCTCCAGGGGGAGAGATTAGGATGGACCAGGAGAAGGTTAGAGCGGTTCTGGAATGGGCCCAGCCCGTAAACGAGATTGCAGCTCCAGAGATTTTTGGGGTTCTGCGAATTTCTACCGCAGATTCATCGGGATTACAGCCGTGTGGCCGCTCCGTTGACGGCCTTGACTTCCAGTATCAGGAGCTTCAAGTGGAATCCGGAGGCGGATCGAGCGTTTCTGGATTTGAAGGCGATTCACCAACGCACCCGATTCTCTCTCAACCGGACACGGCCCGTCGGTTCGTCGTTGAAGTGGGCCAGCGTCTGATGTGGGAGTTGGCGCCATCCTGTCGCAGCGATGCTCCACGGACAGTAAACTCCATCCCTGCGCCTACTACTCTCGTCGCCTTTCGCTCGCGGAGAGGAATTACGATGTGGGTAACCGGGAGCTTCTCGCGGTGAAACTTGCCTTGGAGGAGTGGCGCCACTGGTTGGAGGGGCCGGAGCAACCGTTTATTGTCTGGACTGACCACAAGAACCTTGCTTACGTGCAAATCGGCTAGACGCTCTCAACTCCCGTCAGGCCAGGTGGTCGTTGTTTTTCGGACGATTCAATTTTTCCCCTGACGTTCCGACCTGGATCTAAGAACGGCAAGGCGGACGCCTGTCTCGGATGTTCTCAAGACGGAGGAGAGTGGGTCCAAGACCGAGACAATTCTCCCCCGGAACTGCGTCGTGGGAGCTGTTAGGTGGAAGATTGAGGAGGAGGTGATGGCGTCTTCGGGACGCAGCCCGGTCCCGGTAACGGTCCACCCGGTCGGTTGTTTGTGCCTGAGTCGGTTCAGTCCTGCGGTCTCAAATGGTCCCACGCCAGCAAGATGGCTTGTCACCCTGGCGTGGCTCGGACGATGGCGTTTCTTCGCAGACGCTTTTTGGTGGCCTGCCATGGCCGAGATACTCGGGGTTATGTTGCTAGCCTGTCCAGTGTAGTGCGCAGAATAAGAGTACCAATCGGCCCAGCTCTGGACTACTTCACCCCCTTCCTATTCCCGGCGACCATGGTCGCATCTGGCCCCTGGACTTTGTCACTGGGTTGCCCGCTTCTGAGGGGGAACACGGTCGTTCTGACTATCGTGGACAGATTCACTGTTCGGCCCACTTTGTGCCAGTTGCCAAGCTTCCCTCTGCCTCGGAGACGTCCGAGATCCTGGTTAGGAGGTTTTCAGGGTCCATGGGTTGCCCAGTGATATCGTTTTCCACACGTGGCCCTCAGTTTACCTCTGCTGTCTGGAAGTCCTTCTGTTTGGCCATTGGAGCTACAGTCAGTCTACATCTGAGTTTCACCCCCAATCTAATGGTCAGGCGGAGAGAGCCAACCAGAAGATGGAATCCACGCTACGCCTGCCTGGCCTCTTCCAACCCCACCTCCTGGGTCTCTCAGTTGCCTTGGGTTGAGTATGCCCACAATACTCTCCCTACATCTGCCACTGGGATGTCTCCCTTCCAGTGCCTGTATGGCTACCAACCTCCCTTGTTCCCTTCTCAGGAGAAGGAGCTCTCCGTGCCTTCTGTTCAGGCCCATATTCGTCGTTGCCACCGGACCTGGCATCGGGCCAGAAAGGCACTCCTTAGAGTTTCGACCGGTATCAGCTCCAGGCGGATCGTCGCCGGATCCCGCTCCCACCTACACCATCGGAGATAGGGTCTGGTTGGCCACACGGGATCTTCCTTTACGGACTGAGTCTAGGAAGTTGTTACGAAGTTCATTGGTCCGTTTGTGGTGGAGAAGGTGATCAATCCGGTGGCAGTTCGACTCAAACTCCGAGGGACGCTCAGAGTCCATCCCACCTTTCATGTCTCCTGCCTCAAGCCTGTTTTTCCTCAGTCCTCTGTTGCCTCCTCCGCTCCCTCCTCCTCCTCCTCGGATGATCGGAGGCGGTCCTGCCTACACGGTGCGGCGATCATGGATTCCAGACGGCGGGGCGGGGTTTCCAGTATCTCGTGGACTGGGAGGTATGGTCCTGAAGAGAGGAGTTGGATTCCGCGCACAGATCCTAGATGCTGACCTCATCCGTGACTTCTACCGCCCCTCCATCCTGGCGCTCCGGAGTCCGCCGGTGGCGTTCGTCGAGGGGGTACTGTAACGATCCCGGCAGTCTGAGTCGGGTCCTGTCTGTGGACTAGTTTTTCTGCTTTCAGTGATCTCCAGTTTCCCGAGGGTTCTGGAACGCTCCGGGGAGCTCTCTGATTTCCGGACCTGCATCCCATCAGCAATCTGCACACCTGGTCCTGATCATCACCCTTCTTAGGCTCTGCCTAACATCCATTCCCTGCCGGATCGTTAGCCATGAACATCACTCATCCGGGACCTTCATCCAACCTCTGCCTGGTGGTCGCGGCTGCCGAGCCACGATGGGATCAACCACTGCACCCCAACAACTAATCAACGTCGCCCGCTCTGTTCCCTGGATTATTCAGCATCACTCTTGAATTTGTAAATAAACACTCACCTTCGTTTCAACTTACCTTGTCCTGGTCTGCTTCTGGGTTCTGGCTTTGTAACTCGTGACACTCACTTTGTGTGTAATAATAGTGTTTAACATGA
>NW_025539385.1:0-13229 GCF_020615455.1 Coregonus clupeaformis
TCAGCTGCTTCACGCCGGAGCTAGAGCAATCCGCTCCTGATGTGCAGTCCAGCTCCGGTCAGCAGGGGCCAGACCGGACCAGGGTACTTTGGGGGGTTAGAGGCGAGTGGGGATCATGCCCGGGCAGATCCGCCACCAAGGCGGAGTGCCCACCCGGTCCACTCCCCTGTGGTATTTGGTTGGCGCGGTCGGAGTCCACGCCTTCAGGGAAGTACTGTCACGCCTGGCTCTGGGGACTCTCATTATGTTGAGCCAGGGTGTGAGTTTTTTCATGTGTGTTGGTTCTAGTTGTTGTATATCTATGTTGGTTGGGGTGGCTCCCAATGAACTTTCGTTGTCTCCTGATTGGGAGTCATACTTAGGTAGCCGTTAGGCATTCATTCATTGTGGTTTCTTGTTCCGTGTTGGATTTCGTGTATGTAACCAGGGGCGTCACGTTTTCGTTTGTTCGTGTGATCATTATATAAATAAATATGTTCATTCAACGCTGCGCCTTGGTCCTCCTCTCTCTCTCTGACAGTCGTGACAGATACTTCTTTCATTTATTTAATAAACAAAGTTATTCAACACCCAATGCCGCCGTGTGAAAAAAGTAATTGCCCCCTTACACTCAATAACTGGTTGTGCCATCTGTAAATGCATGGCGGAAAATAATGCTACAGCAGGAGGATTTTAATATCTGAACAAATATTTTGAATTGCATTTATTTAGCTGGGAAGAGTGTTTTCAAGGTTTCTTTAACTTTTCTTTTCTACATTGTAAGAATATTATTGAAGACATCAAAACAATGAAATAACACATGGAATCATGTAGTAGCAAATAAGTGTTAAACAGATTCTTCAAATAGCCACCCCTTTGCCTTGATGACAGCTTTGCACACTCTTGGCATTCTCTCAACCAGCTTCATGAGGTAGTCCTCTGGAATGCATTTCAATTAACAGATGTGCCTTGTTAAAAGTTAATATGTGGAAATTTATTTCCTTCTTAATGCATTGAGCCAATCAGATGTGTTGTGACAAAGGTATGGGTGGTATACAGAAGATAGACCTATTTGGTAAAAGACCAGAGTCCATATTATGGCAAGAAAGAAACTCAAATAAGCAAAGAGAAGCGACAGCCCATCGTACTTTAAGACATGAAGGTCAGTAAATCCGGAACATTTCAAGAACTTTGAAAGTTTCTTCAAGTGCAGTTACTAAAAAAAACCATCCAAGCGCTATGATGAAACTGGCTCTCATGAGGACACCCAAGGAAAGGAAGACCCAGAGTTACACTCTGCTGCAGAGGATAAGTTCATTAGAGTTAACAGCCTCAGAAATTGCAGCCCAAATAAATGCTTCACAGAGTTCAAGTAACAGACACATCTCAACACCAACTGTTCAGAGAGGACTGTGTGAATCAGGCCTTCACGGTTTAGTGCTGCAAAAGCACTACTAAAGGACACCAATAAAAAGAAGAGGCTTCTTGGGCCAAGAAACACAAGCAATGGACATTAGACGGTGGAAATCTGTCCTTTGGTCTGATGAGTCCAAATTTGAGATTTCTGGTTCCAACCCCTGTGTCTTTGTGAGACGCAGAGTAGGTGAGCGGATGATCTCCGCATGTGTGGTTCCCACCATGAAGCATGGAGGAGGAGGTGTGATGGTGTGGGGGTGCTTTGCTGGTGACACTGTCGATTATTTATTTAGAATTCAAGGCATACTTAACCAGCATGGCTGCCACAGCATTCTGCAGCGATACGCCATCCCATCTGGTATGCGCTTACTGATACTATCATTTGTTTTTCAACAGGACAATGACCCAAACATCTCAGGCTGTGTAAGGGCTATTTTACCAAGAAGGATGAGTGATGGAGTGCTGCATCAGATGACCTGGCCTCCACAATCACCCCATTATAACCCAATTGAGATGGTTTGGGATGAGTTGGACCGCAGAGTGAAGGAAAAGCTCAGCATATGTGGGAAATCCTTCAAGACTGTTTGAGAAAACATTCCATTGACTGATTTGAAAGATACCAGAGTGTACCAAAGCTGCCATCAAGGCAATGGGTAGCTACTTTGAAGAATCTCAAATATAAAATATATTTGGATTTGTTTAACACATTTTAATTTACCTCATGATTCCATATGTGTTATTTAATAATGCTTCACTATTATTCTACAATGTAGAAAATTATCAGAAATAAAGAAAAACCGGTGTGTTCAAACCTTTGACTGGGTACTGTATGTTGAAGGAAGCGACGGAATAACTTTTTTTTAAATAATTTCTTATTATGCCAAATAAGGCAACACTTTACTTGACAGCCAGTGTCATAACATGTCATGATATGTCATAACAGCTGACATTACTTGTCATAACCTGTCATAATATGGTCATAGCACCTGTCTGGCCCATATATTTACACCTGTTGTGACATACATTGCGTTATTTTATGGTTGGATTTAAAGACACCTACATAAAAGTGTCAAAACCCACATTTATTCAAATTTTTTTTTCCCTGCTAAGAAGTTTCCTTTTGTTTGAAAGTTTGTTTCTTAAATCGTTTGTTGATGTTGTTGTAATGAATTCTTTACAGTCATGTTTTTCATCATATTTTAAAATAATATCGAAAATACACTTTATGACACTGCAAAACGTTATGGCCATCATAATCATATAAGCCAGATAGGCCTATCGCGTACATGCCCTTATATCGGTCATCAGTCACAAAGAGGTGTCTTGTCCTGCTCCTGAAATCTGCTCCTGCATTCATCCCAGTCATCAGCAACAGAGCATTGGGGTAGGTGCATGTCTGACATCAATGTGTGCGCAATTACAATGACAATTGAATATGGTCAATAAAAAAAAAGCTCACGATATAACATAAACATACTTTTGACATTAGGCTTTGGTGTAATGGAATGTTTTGCCTTGTGTGGTAGGGTTTGTGGATTTTGACACTGTTATGTAAGTGTCATAACCAGCCAGTGCAAACTTGAACTTTGTAGATATTCTGTGCAATTTCCAACGCATGCATTTACTGCTTGAACTTTGAGGCTGTACCTCTTTAAGTTACAGTTTTAACAGTGGCCAAGTAGACTACTGTGGCTATTCGATCATCAGAAAACAAATTCCATAACATTTTAACATAGAAATACCATCAAAAACAATGGAGAAAAAACGCATTTCATAACATTTTTAACATGAAATAGCTGTTATATCTTCGGCTACAGTAGCCAATGTGGTGTTCAATGCCTACATTCCATGAGATATTTTCAAATAATCATGCAGAACGACATTAACCTGTTTACTCACTTGTCTTTCAGACAAGGAGGTGACTGAAAATGTTGTGTGTTTGATGCAAGAAACCACTTTGCAAAATAAAAATCATTATTATTTCCATACCAATATTACAGAGAATCAGACAAATTATGCTACGCTCTGCCTACTGGCTACTTAGCTTATTCAAAGACGTCTCAAAATACAACACTTGCCCTTAAGACATAAAAAAAGCTCTTTAACTGACTCCTTTTCAAAGATGGCTTTAAATGCACACATTTTTGTGCTCTTGTTGGAAGCAAACACTCCCCATTGTCTAGAAATTAGCTATAGCTGGGGCTAAATGTGCACACGTGGCTACATGCAGCTCTCCCTTTGATCTCCAAAGCAAAGCATATCTACTCGTGACCACTGTTCGCCTAAACACCAGTCAGTTCAAAATTAATGGCACAGATCCATATATGGCAAGGCTATTTGCATATAGGCCTACTGCAGCTCTGATTGGTTATGGTGCACAGGTCTGTGTAGGTCTGTGTAGAGTATAGGCCTGAGTCTAGTGGTGCCTGTCAATGCAATAGAATACCACTCCAATGCACTCTGCCTACAAGAAATCTCTTGCACAGTTAGTTTTGCATACTAAATCTTGCAATCTTGTTGCGTTTGTTTCTGTATATTACATTGAAAGTGGCTAATGTTTCGTTGATTCGATCACAATTCCACAGTAGAAGAATGTGGAAGTAGTGTTAACTAAAGGGAAAACTGTAGAAAGTTTAGTAAAGAGTTCAATTTCGTGCTTCTCTGCACAGCTCATATTTCTTCTGCAAGGCAGTCCGAGGAGCCATGCGCAGCTTAGAGGAACATTGGTCATAAACAGCCATAAAATAACTACTGTGGTAGGTTATGTAGGTTTTACACTGTTATGTAGGTGTCATAACCAGCCATAAAATAACACAATACAGTATATCACAAAGGTCTAAATATATGTGCCATGACAGTGTTATGACCATATTGTAATAGAGTTATAGTGTCAGTAAAGTGTTACCCAAAATAATACAAAACAACCGTCCATGTATCCTCAGTATTCACTTAATAACAGGTAGCGGCCCAGTGCATTTGTGAACTGCTGTAGGCTCATTAGTCTAAGCAGCTCTTTTTCGAGCCTCATGAATTGAAAAGCTCCGTGCTTAGCGATAGTGACCAGCCTGAGCCTACATTAGGCCCACAAGTTAGTGCATTTATTTCAAGAAGTAAAATGAATAGTCTGACAATTTACACATAAAGCGAAAAGTGTCTAGCTCAAACGAAATCGTCTTTGGATAGGCTCAAATGCATAAACATCTTGAGCAAGCTTTATGAAATGAAATATTAAAGCCAAACTATACAGGCTTTCAATCACACCCAAAGACCAGAACTATATTGACATAATGTAGCCTAACTATCAAAACGTGGGCGAACATCTGTCAATCAACTGATAGGGCAAATGAGCTCATCAACTCAGCCATGGAAACACAATAGCCTATTTATGGGTTTGTCACCTTTCATTTATGTGACATTGGATAGGCTAACGGGTAGCCTACAGAATGTAGACGATTAGAATAATCAAATAACAAAGGGGATCTATTGCAGCTATCGATGGCACTAGATTATCACCAGCTGATGTCTCGTTAAACCATCAATACGCTAAAATCAACTGTACAGCTGATCTCAATTGCAAGCTCATTACCGCTCCTAAAAGATTATGTTCGATTATTGCCATAGTTTCTGCTTCCAACCAAATTCTTGCAAAATATGTTTGCACTCTGGTTGGTATTTTAATCATAACAACTTTTGAACAGACTAAGGGAGATTTATCTATTTGACAAGCATTCCATAAAATAGAAATAAAGTATTTCTGTGTAGCAATATACCAGACACTAATGTTGGTGTAGCCAAAAGTGCCAAGCATGGTCATTTCTGTCCATATTTGAAATAAACCTAGTTAATCGGGGTGATTTAATAATCAAACCCTATGCCAACAGGAGTAGGCCTATTTGTGCACAGCCACGCTAAAGGCAGCGGCCCTAATCGCTAGACCACCCCAGGTCACAATTGAACTTAATTTTGACCTTACAATTTACTATGACACTTGTACATCGTAGCCCAGTGGAGACCAATATCTATATTGTGTTATTAAGCTATATAAAACAAACGGTTGTGGATGTGTCTGACTGCATTTCAGATACATTTTTGTACATTTGAATGTTGCAGTAATAGGACCTAGGCCTAGCATTTGAGCTTGAGCGAGCGAGCGGAAATACAAAATAATTTGGATAGCAAGCCCTGATCCCAATGACTCGACTGCCCCGCACATGGAGAGCAAAATAACTGCTATTTTTAGGGACTCACGAGGCTCATTTGAATTTTCTTGATGCAGCAAGAAAATTCTCTGCAACAAAAGATTGATGAAGTTAAGATCCAACATCTGTAGCTGCAATGACTGCAACCAAACACTTCCTGAAGTAGTTGATCAGTCTCTCACATCACTGTGGGAGGAATTTTGGCCCACACTTCCACGCCCAGAACAGGGCTCTACAGTGCGACCATTTTACTCGCCGATATGTTCCTACACTACCGTTCAAAAGTTTAGGGGTGACTTAGAAATGTCCTTGTTTTTGAAAGAAAATAACATCAAATTGATCAGAAATACGAGTGTAGACATTGTTAATGTTGTAAATGGCTATTGTAGCTGGAAACTGCTGATTTTTGCGGAATATTTAATTAGGCGTACAGGAGGCCCAATATTAGCAACTTCTCAGTCCTGTGTTCCAATGGCAGTTGTGTTTAAGCTGATCCAAGTTTTTCATTTTGGGACAATTGATCATTCGAAAACCCTTTTTGCAATTATGTTAGTACAGCTGGAAAACTGTTGTGCTGATTAAAGAAGTAATAAAACTGGCCTTCTTGAGACTAGTTGAGTATCTGGAGCATCAGCAATTGTGGGTTCGATTACAGGCTCAAAATGGCCAGAAACAAATAACTTTCTTCTGAAACTCATCCAGTCTATTCTTGTTCTGAGAAATTAAGGCTATTCCATGCGAAATTGCCAAGAAACAAGATCTCGTCAACGCTGTGTACTACTCCTTCACAGAACAGCACAAACTGTCTCTAACCAGAATAGAAAGAGGAGTGGGAGGCCCTGGTGCACAACTGAGCAAGAGGACAAATACATTAGAGTGTCTAGTTTGAGAAACAGACGCCTCACAGGTCCTCAACTGGCAGCTTCATTAAATAGTACCCGAAAAAACTCCAGTCTCAAAGTCAACAGTGAAGAGGCTTACTCCGGGATGCTGACTCTTCTAGGCAGAGTTGCAAAAGAAAAAGCCATATCTCAGACTGGCCAATAAAAATAAAAAAGATTAAGATGGGCAGTCTGGAGATATGGCTTTTTAAAATAGTCCATTAAAAATCAAGCCAAGTTTCCAGCTACAATAGCCCATTTACAACATTAACAATGTCTACATTGTATTTCTGATCAATTTGATGTTATTTTAATGGACAAAAAAATGTTTTTCTTTCGAAAACAAGGACATTTCTAAGTGACCCCAAACTTTTCAACAGTAGTGTAAATATTTTACTGTGCGACCTGGAATTTTAGTTTAGGAGCACCAGTGCGCCTAGAAAAATTAAAGATTCTAGCTTTAATATCACAAATATTTTTTATTGTGATCCTTAATATCTTTGTGTGCACCTCTATTTTTCACGTGCTCCTTGTAAAAAAGGTCAGCGTAGAGCCCTGCAGAACTTCTTTAACCCTTTACACTCGTGGGAATTGGCCCATATGGATAGGTCTAAATTGAAAGGTTTCTTACAAAAGAAATATGAAAAGCATATGCACATGGTAGCATTTGAAAGGGAATAGTTGGAGATAAGGGCAAATTATTAAACCAAACAGTTCACCTGACAAGACTGAATCCAAACATTACACTGTTGACTTTATGTGCATTTTATATTTAATGTACTTTCCGCCACATTTGTTGATAAAGAAATCTGAAAATACTCTGGATACATTCCAGTACACATGATAAGAATATTCCTGGAAAATGTGGAGTAGGTGAAACATAAGACCAAAACAATTACAAGGGTTTTGAGGGAGAGGGGACTAACTGGTGTCTCCAAGTGCCACACACATCTCCAAAGTGTGCACAGTCTCTAATCAATTTCAATGCACTTTTATGACTCAAAGAAAAGTCTTCAACTATAAGGTACTTTTTTTTTGAGCTCTCCTAGCTGTGCCGTTGAGGAACAGAGCAACTACACTTGAAGTTGTGTGGTCCTCTAGGAGCATGGCGCTTGTATACGCAGGGTAGTGGGTTCAATCCCGGACCACCCATAAGTAAAATTTGATGCACACATGACTGTAAGTACGCTTTGGATAAAGCGTCTGCTAAATGGCATTTTATTATTATTATATTATTAAGTTGTTTCATTTGGAACATGAACCCTACATCAGTGCCATCACACAATTACACAATTAAAAAAATTATATTATAAATCGCAATCTGGGTCAAGGTGAGGATTTGTGTCACGCGAACATTAAGCCAGAACCCAGAAGCAGACCAGGACAAGGTAAATTGAAACAAAGGTGAGTGTTTATTTATTAGATCCACGAATGAAAGAGCTGAATAATCCAGGGAACAGAGCGGGTGGCGTGGATGGGTTGTTGAGGGGCAGTGGTAGGTCCAGTAATGGCTCGGCAGCCGACCATCAGGCAGAGGTTGGGTAAGGTTCCGGGTGAGTGACTGGCAGATAGAACAAAACGGAGGGTATACAGCAAGTCAAAAAGCGTGCAAAACAACAAAAACTAACGCAAGTTCCAAGGCTGATAACGGACAAACATACTGTTCATGGCTAACGATCCGGCAGGGAATGGATGTTAGGACAGAGCCTAAGAAGGGTGATGATCAGGACCACAGGTGGCAGTGTGCTGATGGGATGCAGGTGCGGAAATCAAGAGAGCTCCCGCCCTAGCAACGTTGCCGCAACAGGCAGGGAGCGTTTCCAGAACCCTCGGGAAACTGGAGATCCCGATGCAGAAAAACTAATACCCAGACAGAAACCGACTAGACTGCAGGGATCGTTACAGTACCCCCCTCCGACGAATCGACCTTTTTGGGCGGACTCCGGAGCGCCAGGATGGAGGCGGTAGGAAGTCACGAATGAGGTCAGCATCTAGGATCTGTCGCCGCGGGAATCCAACTCCTCTCTTCAGGACCAGCACCCCCTCCCAGTCCACAGATACTGGAAACCCCCGCCCCGCTCGTCTGGAATCCCATGATGCGTCGCACCGTGTAGGCAGACCACCTCCGATCATCCGAGGAGGAGGAGGAGAGGCGAGGAGGCAACAGAGGACTGAGGAGAACAGGCTTGAGGCAGGAGACATGAAAGGTGGGATGGACTCTGAGCGTCTCGGTAGTTTGAGTCGAACTGCCACCGGATTGATCACCTTTCTCTCCACCACCAAACGACCAATAAGAACCGGTAACCTCCTAGACTCAGTCCGTAAAGGAAGATCCATGTGTAGGCAACGACCCTATTCTCCGGATATAGTGGGACGGGATCCGGCGACGATCGCCCTGGAGCTGATACCGGTCCGAAACTGCTGGAGTGCCTTTCTGGCCCGGGATGACCAGGTCCGGTGTGGCACCTACCAGGCCTGAACAGAGGGCACGAGAGCTCCCTTCTCCTGAGTAAGGAAACAAGGGAGGTTGGTAGCCATACAGGCACTGGAAGGAGACATCAGTGGCAGATGGGAGAAGATAGTGGGCATACTAACCCAAGGCAACTGAGAGACCCAAGGATTGGTTGGAGGAGACAAGGCGTTAAGCGTGGATTCCATCTTCTGGTTGGCTCTCTCCGCCTGACCAGATTGGGTGAGGTGAAAACCAGATGTGAGGCTGACTGTAGCTCCAATGGCCAAACAGAAGGACTTCCAGACAGAAAAGAGGTAAACTGAGTGGCCAGCGGTTGGAAACGATAGTCACTGGGCAAACCGTTGGACCCTGAAAACCTCCCTAACCAAGGATCTCGGACGTCTCCGAGGCAGAGGGAAGCTTGGCAATAGGCACAAAGTGCGTTGAACTTAAGCTGAATCTGTCCACATGAAGTCAGAACGACCCGTGTTTCCCTCAGAAGCCGGGCAACCCAGTGACAAAGTCCAGGGGCAGATCGAATCGCTGGGAAATAGGAAGGTGAAGTAGTCCAGAGCTGGGCCGATTGGTACTCTTATTTGCGCACACACTGGACAGGCAGTGCAACACAACCCCGAGTATCTCGGACAGCAGAACAAAAAGCGTCGAAACGCCATCGTCCGAGACCATGGGGATAACATCTTGCTGAATGTGGGACCATTTGAGGACAGCAGGACGAACCACTCAGGGCACAAACAACCGACCGGGTGGACCGTTACGGGACCGGGCTGCGTCCGAAGGAGCCGCCCACCTCCTCTCAATCTTCCACCTAACAGCTCGCACGACCCAGTTCGGGGAGAATTGTCTCGGTCTTGGACCCACTCTCCTCCTGTCTTGGAGAACATCCGGGATAAGGGGCCGCCTTGCCGTTCTTAGACCAGGTCGGAACGTCAGGAAGAAAAAAGTGAATCGTCCGAAAAACAACGCCCCACCTGGCTTCTGACGAGAGTTGAGGCGTCTAGCCCGATTGCACGTAAGCAAGATTCTTGTGGTCAGTCCAGACAATAAGCAGTTTGCTCCGCCTCCAGCCAGTGGCGCCCTCCTCAAGAGCAGTTCACAGCAGCTCGGTTACCCACATCGTAATTCCCTCTCCATTTGAGCGGCGTGAGAGTAGTAGGCGCAGGGATGGAGTTTACTGGCATCACGTGGAGCATCGCTGCGACAGAAGTAAGCGTTAACTCCCACATCAGGCCAGCGTCACTTCAACGGCCGAACTGACGGGCGTGTTCGGTTGAGAGAATCGGTGCGTTGGTGAGTCGCCTCTTCAAATCCAGAAGCATTTCGATCCGCCTCCGGATTCGCAGAAGATCCTGATACTGGAAATTGAGGCAGTTAACGGATGACCCTGGCTGTAATCCCCGGATAGTCTGCGGTAGAAATTCGCAAACCCCAAAAATCTCTGGAGCTGCAATCTCGTACGGGCTGGGCCCATTCCAGGGCAACTCTAACCTTCTCCTGGTCCATCCTAATCTCTCCCCTGGAGATGATGTGACCCGAGAAAGGATGTCGATGTAGGCGTGAAACTCGCACTTCTCGGCCTTCACGAACAGGCGATTCTCCAACAATCGCTGCAGAACCTGCCGGACATGCTGGACGTGGCGGAAGGTTCCCTTGAAAAGATCAGAATGTCATTCAGGTAAACAAACACAAAGAGGCCGATCATATCTCTCAGACGTCGTTCACCATGCCTCTGGAATACCGCTGGAGCATTGGTCAATTCAAAAGCGGCATCACCTGATACTCGATGACCCATCGGTGTATTGAAACCCGTCAACCACTCGTCCCCCTCTCTCAATCCGGAACATGTGATACGCATTGCGTAGAGTCTAACAGTGAGCATGCTGTAGCACCCTGTAAAGTGAAGGCAGAACTCATCAAGGCAATACTTGTTGCAAGCCAATGATGTCATTCAAACCCGATAATCAATACACGGTCGAAGAGCCATGCTACCCACAAAGAATCCTGCCCCCAGGGTGATGACGAAGGACGAAGCGAGACCAGCAGCTAAGGACTCCTTGATGTAGGTCTCCAAAGCCTCGCGTTCAGGTCGGGAGATACTGTATAACCTTCCTTAGAACAGACAGCTCCAGGGAACAGGTTGATGGCACAATCATATGTGTCGGTGGGGGAGGGGTGACAGAGCCTTCTGCTTGCTGAACGCTTCCCCCAAATCGTGATATGTCTCGGAACCAGGGACAAATCTGGGAGTTTAGCCTCAATCACCTGACTGGGAACCGAATGGGGACAGGCAGTCTGAGACAGTTAGCATGACAATCAGGCTCCAACTCGTTACCTTGCCCGTCACCCAATCGAACGTGGGATTGTGTTCCTTCAGCCAGGGGTATCCAAGGACCAGAGGAACATGGGAAGGCGGCAGAATGAAAGTGAAATCATCTCGAATGATTCACGACAACATCTTAACTGGTTCAGTCCTCATCGTGATATCGTGCCAGACTACTGCCGTTCAGAGTGGTCGCTTCAATGGCTTCCGGCAATTGCTCCTTGGAAAGGCCCCAGCTGTTCCACCAACTTCGGCATCAAGAAAGCTTCCATCGGCACCTGAATCGATAAAAGCGTTAATCGCTAAGCTCGATTCCTGTTCATAAGGAGTAGCGGAAGCGAAGGATGTGGGTCTGACAGAGGTATTGAGAGGTGAAACTGGCTCGCTAAAAATCCTCCCAACTTTAGCGAGCAGCGCGGTTGGCGACCGCCCGGGGAACAGGTCGTGCGAGGTAATGTCCCGAACCACCACAGTGAAGGCAACAGTTAGTCCTACGTCTGAGTTAGCGTTCCTCCTTGGATTATTCGTGGCGCCCTACTTGCATTGGTTCAGAATCGGAGACAGGACCTTCACTAATCCTGTGTGGTGGACGATGATCAGCGTATTCTGAATTCAATCCCGACCCACGGCCTCTGAACCACCGAAGAAGCTGATGATTCGTGGACATTACTTCTCCTCCTTGGCTCTGGACTCGATTATCACGAATGAACAAGGCTACCAAGCTGTCCGGAGTCACTATGCACAGCTCCGGATAGGAATCAACTCATCCCGCCAGGCTGCTCCGACGAACCCTGGTAAAAGGCCGCTAACGGGAACTCCTCATTCCACCTCTCCACAGCCAGCGTCTTGAACTCGATCACGAAGTAGGCCCACGCTCTGCGAGTACCTTGGTGAAGCGAAAACAGGCGCCTAGCTGCGTCCCTCCCCCTCGAGGCGGAATGGTTGAAAAGCTTCCTCCATCTCGGCCATGGAGCCCTAGTATGAAGCCATGCAGGGGTCTTGTCGTTCAAAGCGGCTGAGGCCTCAACGCTCGAACACGCAGCAACTCAATCACAAAGGCTATCCTAGCCTTGTCTGTGGGGTGCAGTAGGGCTGTAGATCGAACACTAACCCACCTGCATAAGGAAAGAAGCGGCATCTTCCCAGCTCCCCCTCATATTTATCCAGTAATCCCGGAACCTTGGGCTCACGAGAAGGACACAGCTCAGAAGCGGCTTGGGCGAGATGGGTGAGGCCGGTAGTGGATCACTCCACCGGAAACTTGGCTGGTTCTGGACCTCCGTCAGACCGGTAGAAAGGTTCGAACTGCGTGATCTCCTGTAGCTCCGTGCCTGTTAGCCAACATCTTCTCTGATGGGTAATGGCATGAACAGAGTCCAGATCCCGTGGGTTCATTACTGGCGGATCGTTCTGTCACGGTTTACTAAGCCAGAACCCAGAAGCAGACCAGGACAAGGTAAATTGAAACAAAGGTGAGTGTTTATTTAATAGATCCACAGTGAGGCTGAATAATCCAGGGCAAGCGGGTGCGTGGATGGGTTGTTGAGGGTGCAGTGGTAGGTCCAGTAATGGCTCGGCAGCCGCCCGACCATCAGGCAGAGGACAGGTGAAGGTTCGGGTGAGTGACTGCAGATAGAACAAAGCGGAGGTAAGTATACAGCAAGTCAAAAAGGTGCAAAACAACAAAACTAACGCTAGAAGTTCGGAGGCTGATACGGACAAACATACTGTTTCATGGCTAACGATCCGGCAGGAATGGATGTTAGGACAGAGCCTAAGAAGGGTGATGATCAGGACCAGGTGTGCAGATTGCTGATGGGATACAGGTGCGGAAATCAAGAGAGCTCCCGCCTAGCAACGTTGCCCGGCAACCAGGCAGGGAGCGTTCCAGACTCGGGAAACTGGAGATCGAGCAGAAAATAATACCCAGACAGAAACCGACTCAGACTGCAGGGATCGTTACA
>NW_025539386.1:0-13229 GCF_020615455.1 Coregonus clupeaformis
CATATGTGCACAAACACACACACACACACACACACGGGTGAGAGCAAGGTACACTGCCATAACCATTGATCTAAACCTGCAAGTGTATTAAGCATTTGAACTCACACACAGGTCAAAGAATTAGCTGGAAATGTCAGTGTTGGGTTTCTCTACCAATGACAAGGGGAGACACTGATGGCTGCCATATGGTTTCAGATTTTGCCCTTGTCCTCTCTGATGCCTCTGAAGATAATAGAACCCCATCCATGACATTCACCTCTCACGCTTAACTGACTCCTAAACTCAGTCCATTGTTCCGGTTTTCTGTGCTTGCTGCTCTTGTCAGTTTTAGGCTTGAGAAGTTGAGAAGGATGAATGAAAATTACTGGGGAAATATACCTATTTTTATTCCAGCTGTTAGGAATTCCCCTTAATTACAGCACAATTGTGTCTTTGTTTACATCTCTCACGTAAGTAACGCCCTGGACCAGAGCTGTAAGGGTTGGTGTGAGGTGTGACCCAGGTGCGGTGCAGGATATACAGTAGGCAGTAGGCAGAGATGGTGAAACAAGGATCTTTACTGGTGGTCCCGAAGCCAGAATACTAAAGGATGGACTTATCACGATAAAACAAAGGTGGAGCAAATAAGTCTCCAAAAACTGGCTGACAGCCAAAATACGAAATACTACTTAAGACTGATACAAATAACGAAACAGGGAGAACACTTCTCAAGTACCTGTACACTTCTCAAGTATCTCCAATCAGACACAGAGTAGTACTGCTGGACATTGAGAAACTAGCAGAGAAAACTGAGCAAGGGAACACAGGGAAGTGAGGGCATAAATACACAGGTGAACAGGTAGACACAGGTGACACCAATAGGATAATGATTAGTCCAGACTGTGAGTGAGGAGGTGCCTAAGGTTGTCGAAGGATGACACCTAGTGTGTCGCTCCGGAACTGCGACCCCCTCCTGTAACACAGAGCTGGCTCGTAGATAGGTGACACACACAGAGAATGAGAATCTAAGCTGACTGACAAGAGTTGTATGACAGAACAAATGACAGGTCTGTTTAGGAAAACATTATCTCTGAGTTATAATGTTAATAGAGCCTAGCGTAATAATGAATGTGTGGATTGGAATGTGTTTTCATAATGGTACTTGAGCAAGGCTCTGTAAACACAGGGCCTAAGCTCCAGGAAGCCACAAAACTCATGCCCCCCAACCCCTACCTCGTGTCCCTCATCTCCCAATCCCTGTGTCCGTACCGTCCCTCACCATGGAGCTCTCTGGACCTCCCTGCCCTCCTCATCTCTTTCTCCACCCTGTCAGAGGGAGAGAGGTGATGGCAGAGTCACACACACTGAAATGGAACATAATAGACATGACCCAATACACCAGTACAGTAACCAACACAGTGACCCATAACAACACATCCACATACTCACACGCATGCATAAAGTGGAACATGGGAACAGTCTATTTAGTCCAGACTATAATAATAGGGGAACTCTATACTCCTGTGAGAGATTCCTGGGCAGAAGGGGTGGAACCCTTTAACATTGACTACACACTGAGATCCACTGCACCACGGAGACATCTCACTCATACCCACAGAGAGCTCTGCTAGGAAAATAAATAGACAGATCATATGTTCAGAGAGACTCCCCTCACACAGCCACACAGAGAGAAAACACAGAGACACACAGAGAAAACACTAACACAGGACACGCACAGGAAGCAAACAGAAGATAGGTACTGCAAGTGTAACGATCCCGGCAGTCTGAGTCGGGTCCTGTCTGTGGACTAGTTTTTTCTGCTCGTGATCTCCAGTTTCCCGAGGGTTCTGGAACGCTCCGGGGAGCTCTCTTGATTTCCGCACCTGCATCCCATCAGCAATCTGCACACCTGGTCCTGATCATCACCCTTCTTAGGCTCTGGCCTAACATCCATTCCCTGCCGGATCGTTAGCCATGAACAGTAGGTTTACCAGAGTATCAGTCTTAGAGCCTAGCGTTAGTTTTGTTGTTTTTGCACCTTGTTGTTTACTTACCTCCGTTTTTGTTCCATCTGCAGTCACCCGTCCGGAACCTTCATCCAACCTCTGCCTGGTGGTCGGCGGCTGCCGACCCATGATGGGATCAACCACTGCACCCCCAACAACTAATCAACGCCGCCCGCTCTGTTCCCTGGATTATTCAGCATCACTCTTGAATTGTAAATAAACACTCACCTTCGTTTCACTTACCTTGTCCTGGTCTGCTTCTGGGTTCTGGCTTTGCAACTCGTGACAGAACGATCCGGCCAGTAATGAACCCAGCGGACCTGGACTCTGTTCGCCATGCCATTACCCAGCAGGAGAAGATGTTGGGCCATCATAGCACGGTACTACAGGAGATCGCGTTGTCAGTTCGGAACCTTTCTACCGGTCTGACGGAGGTCCAGAACCAACGCCAGTTTCCGGTGGAGGATCCACTACCGGTTTCACCCATCTCGCCTGCCGCTTCTGGAGCTGTGTCCTTCCGTGAGCCCAAGGTTCCGACGCCGGATAAATATGAGGGGGGAGCTGGGAAGATGCCGTTCCTTCCTTATGCAGTGTGGATTAGTGTTCGATCTACAGCCCTACTCTTATGCCACAGACAAGGCTAGGATAGCCTTTGTGATTGAGTTGCTGCGTGGTCGAGCGCTGAGTGGGCTTCAGCCGTTTGGGAACGACAGGATCCCTGCATGGCTTCATACCAGGGGTTCACGGCCGAGATGAGGAAGCTCTTCGACCATTCCGTCCGAGGGAGGGACGCAGCTAGGCGCCTGTTTTCGCCCGCCAAGGAACTCGCAGCGTGGCCGACTTCGTGATCGAGTTCAAGACGTTGGCTGTGGAGAGTGGGTGGAATGAGGAGTCTCTGCAAGCAGCCTTTTACCAGGGTCTGTCGGAGCAGCTCAAGGATGAGTTGATCTCCTATCCGGAGCCTAGTGACCTGGACAGCTTGGTAGCCTTGTCTATTCGGGTGGATAATCGAGTCCGAGAGCGAAGGAGGGAGAAGCAATGGGTTCCGTCCAACCGATCAGCTTCTCAGGTTCCAGTCGGGTCGTCAAACCGCGCGGCTCGCAAAGTTGGGAGGACTTTTAGCGAGCCAGTTTCGACCTCTCAATACCCTCTGTCAGACCCCGTTTCCCGGCTACCCTTATGAACAGGAATCAGAGCTTAGCGATTAACGCTTTTATCGATTCAGGTGCCGATGGAAGCTTTCTAGATGCCGAGTTGGTGGAACAGCTGGGGCTTTCCAAGGAGCAATTGCCGGAAGCCATTGAAGCTACCACTCTGGACGGCAGTAGTCTGGCACGTATCACGATGAGGACTGAACCGGTTAAGATGCTGTTGTCGGGGAATCATTCTGAGATGATTTCATTCTTCATTCTGCCGTCTTCCCATGTTCCTCTGGTCCTTGGATACCCCTGGCTGAAGGAACACAATCCCACGTTCGATTGGGTGACGGGCAAGGTAACGAGTTGGAGCCTTGATTGTCATGCTAACTGTCTCAAGACTGCCTGTCCCCATTCGGTTCCCAGTCAGGTGATTGAGGCTAAACCCCCAGATTTGTCCCTGGTTCCCGAGACATATCACGATTTGGGGGAAGTTTTCAGTAAGCAGAAGGCTCTGTCACTCCCTCCCCACCGACCATATGATTGTGCCATCAACCTGTTCCCTGGAGCTGTCTACCCCAAGGGAAGGTTATACAGTATCTCCCGACCTGAACGTGAGGCTTTGGAGACCTACATCAAGGAGTCCCTAGCTGCTGGTCTCGTTCGTCCTCGTCATCACCCCTGGGGGCAGGATTCTTCTTTGTGGGTAAGAAGGATGGCTCTCTTCGACCGTGCATTGATTATCGGGGGTTGAATGACATCACGGTCAAGAACAAGTATCCCCTGCCCTTGATGAGTTCTGCCTTCGACTCCTTACAGGGTGCTACGGTGTTCACCAAGCTAGACCTACGCAATGCGTATCACATGGTCCGGATCAGAGAGGGGGGACGAGTGGTTGACGGGTTTCAATACACCGATGGGTCACTCGAGTATCAGGTGATGCCGTTTGGACTGACCAATGCTCCAGCGGTATTCCAGAGTATGGTGAACGACGTCCTGAGAGATATGATCGGTCTCTTTGTGTTTGTTTACCTGGATGACATTCTGATCTTCTCGAAGGAACCTTCCCGACCACGTCCAGCATGTCCGGCAGGTTCTGCAGCGATTGTTGGAGAATCGCCTGTTCGTGAAGGCCGAGAAGTGCGAGTTTCACGCCCACACGACATCCTTTCTCGGGTACATCATCTCCAGGGGAGAGATTAGGATGGACCAGGAGAAGGTTAGAGCGGTTCTGGAATGGGCCCAGCCCGGTACGAGATTGCAGCTCCAGAGATTTTTGGGGTTTGCGAATTTCTACCGCAGATTCATCCGGGATTACAGCCGTGTGGCCGCTCCGTTAACTGCCTTGACTTCCAGTATCAGGACCTTCAAGTGGAATCCGGAGGCGGATCGAGCGTTTCTGGATTTGAAGAGGCGATTCACCAACGCACCGATTCTCTCTCAACCGGACACGGCCCGTCAGTTCGTCGTTGAAGTGGACGCGTCTGATGTGGGAGTTGGCGCCATCCTGTCGCAGCGATGCTCCACGGACAGTAAACTCCATCCCTGCGCCTACTACTCGTCGCCCTTCGCCTGCGGAGAGGAATTACGATGTGGGTAACCGGGAGCTTCTCGCGGTGAAACTTGCCTTGGAGGAGTGGCGCCACTGGTTGGAGGGGCGGAGCAACCGTTTATTGTCTGGACTGACCACAAGAATCTTGCTTACGTGCAATCGGCTAAACGCCTCAACTCCCGTCAGGCCAGGTGGGCGTTGTTTTTCGGACGATTCAAGTTTTCCCTGACGTTCCGACCTGGATCTAAGAACGGCAAGGCGGACGCCTTGTCCCGGATGTTCTCCAAGACGGAGGAGAGTGGGTCCAAGACCGAGACAATTCTCCCCGGAACTGCGTCGTGGGAGCAGTTATGTGGAAGATTGAGGAGGAGGTGCTGGCGGCCCTTCGGACTCAGCCCGGTCCCCGTAACGGTCCACCCGGTCGGTTGTTTGTGCCTGAGTCGGTTCGTCCTGCTGTCCTCAAATGGTCCCACGCCAGCAAGATGGCTTGTCACCCTGGCGTGGCTCGGACAATGGCGTTTCTTCGCAGACGCTTTTTGGTGGCCTGCCATGGCCGAGGATACTCGGGGTTTTGTTGCTGCCTGTCCAGTGTGTGCGCAGAATAAGAGTACCAATCGGCCCAGCTCTGGACTACTTCACCCCCTTCCTATTCCCCGGCGACCATGGTCGCATCTGGCCCTGGACTTCGTCACTGGGTTGCCCGCTTCTGAGGGGAACACGGTCGTTCTGACTATCGTGGACAGATTCAGCAAGTTCGCCCACTTTGTGCCAATTGCCAAGCTTCCCTCTGCCTCGGAGACGTCCGAGATCCTGGTTAGGGAGGTTTCCAGGGTCCACGGGTTGCCCAGTGATATCGTTTCCGACCGTGGCCCTCAGTTTACCTCTGCTGTCTGGAAGTCCTTCTGTTTGGCCATTGGAGCTACAGTCAGTCTCACATCTGGTTTTCACCCCCAATCCAATGGTCAGGCGGAGAGAGCCAACCAGAAGATGGAAACCACGCTACGCTGCCTGGTCTCTTCCAACCCCACCTCCTGGGTCTCTCAGTTGCCTTGGGTTGAGTATGCCCACAATACTCTCCCTACATCTGCCACTGGGATGTCTCCCTTCCAGTGCCTGTATGGCTACCAACCTCCCTTGTTCCCTTCTCAGGAGAAGGAGCTCTCAGTGCCCTCTGTTCAGGCCCATATTCGTTGCTTGCCACCGGACCTGGCATCGGGCCAGAAAGGCACTCCTTAGAGTTTCGGACCGGTATCAGCTCCAGGCGAATCGTCGCCGGATCCCCGCTCCCACCTATACCATCGGAGATAGGGTCTGGTTGGCCACACGGGATCTTCCGTTACGGACTGAGTCTAGGAAGTTGTTACCGAGTTCATTGGTCCGTTTGTGGTAGAGAAGGTGATCAATCCAGTGGCAGTTCGACTCAAACTACCGAGGACGCTCAGAGTCCATCCCACCTTTCATGTCTCCTGCCTCAAGCCGGTTTTCCTCAGTCCTCTGTTGCCTCCTCCGCCTCCTCCTCCTCCTCCTCGGATGATCGGAGGTGGTCCTGCCTACACGGTGCGACGAATCATGGATTCCAGACGGCGGGGCCGGGGTTTCCAGTATCTCGTGGACTGGGAGGGGTATGGTCCTGAAGAGAGGAGTTGGATTCCGCGGCGACAGATCCTAGATGCTGACCTCATCCGTGACTTCTACCGCCTCCATCCTGGCGCTCCGGGAGTCCGCCCGGTGGCGTCGGTCGGAGGGGGGTACTGTAACGATCCCGGCAGTCTGAGTCGGGTCCTGTCTGTGGACTAGTTTTTTCTGCTCGTGATCTCCAGTTTCCCGAGGGTTCTGGAACGCTCCGGGGAGCTCTCTTGATTTCCGCACCTGCATCCCATCAGCAATCTGCACACCTGGTCCTGATCATCACCCTTCTTAGGCTCTGGCCTAACATCCATTCCCTGCCGGATCGTTAGCCATGAACAGTAGGTTTACCAGAGTATCAGTCTTAGAGCCTAGCGTTAGTTTTGTTGTTTTTGCACCTTGTTGTTTACTTACCTCCGTTTTGTTCCATCTGCAGTCACCCGTCCGGAACCTTCATCCAACCTCTGCCTGGTGGTCGGCGGCTGCCGACCCATGATGGGATCAACCACTGCACCCCCAACAACTAATCAACGCCGCCCGCTCTGTTCCCTGGATTATTCAGCATCACTCTTGAATTGTAAATAAACACTCACCTTCGTTTCACTTACCTTGTCCTGGTCTGCTTCTGGGTTCTGGCTTTGCAACTCGTGACAGCAAGGCCTGGCAGTTATTTTAAAAATGTATAATAATAATGTGCCTATAATTAAATCTGGTGAAATAAGTGACTTCACATGCCTTCATGTACACATCATGTACATAACTAACAAAAGTACATACGGTTTAATTTGTGTGGGGGGAAACAAAGCGCCCTGCATGTGGTGTAGACAATGAGGTGAACCTCACCTCACAACAAAGAGATCAAATATTTCTAAGAACTAGAAGTCTATTGTGTAGGTAAAAGAACACTAGATGATCAGGTTAGAGATAAGAGGGGACGGTAACACTAGAGGTCTTTATGGGGGAGCGGGAGCAAGGGGGACCTGTTTAACCACATAACCTGTGAACAACAGACAGACAGACAGACAGAGACAGAGGCAGAGAGAGAGAGAGAGAGAGAGAGAGAGAGAGAGAGAGAGAGAGAGCAGAATTAGGCCAATACCCGCTAATTATCAAAATCCAGAAAAGAGCCGTTAAATTCTATAACCACTTAAAAGGAAGCGATTCCCAAACCTTCCATAACAAAGCCATCACCTACAGAGAGATGAACTTGGAGAAGAGTCCCTTAAGTAAGCTTGTCCTGGGGCTCTGTTCACAAACACAAACAGACCCCACACAGCCCCAGGACAACAACAACAACAACAACAACACAATTAGACCCAAACAAATCATGAGAAAACAAAAAGAGAATTACTTGACACATTGGAAAGAACAAACAAAAAAACAGAGCAAACTAGAATGCTATTTGGCCCTAAACAGAGAGTACACAGTGGCAGAATACCTGACCACTGTGACTGACCCAAACTTAAGGAAAGCTTTGACTATGTACAGACTCAGTGAGCATAGCCTTGCTATTGAGAAAGGCCGCCGTAGGCAGACCTGGCTCTCAAGAGAAGACAGGCTATGTGCACACTGCCCACAAAATGAGGTGGAAACTGAGCTGCACTTCCTAACCTCCTGCCAAATGTATGACCATATTAGAGACACATACTTCCCTCAGATTACAGCGATCCACAAAGAATTCGAAAACAAACCCAATTTTGATAAACTCCCTTATCTACTGGGTGAAAAACCACAGTGTGCCATCACAGCTGCAAGATTTGTGACCTGTTGCCACAAGAAAAGGGCAACCAGTGAAGAACAAACACCATTGTAAATACAACCCATATTTATGTTTATTTATTTTCCCATTTGTACTTTAACTATTTGCACATTGTTACAACACTGTATATATACATAATATGACATTTGAAATGTCTTTATTCTTTTGAAACTTCTGAGTGTAATGTTTACTGTTAATATTTATTGTTTATTTCACTTTTGTTTACTATCTACTTCACTTGCTTTGGCAATGTTAACACACGTTTCCCATGCCAATAAAGCCCTTAAATTGAATTGAATTGAATTGAGAGAGAGAGAGAGAGGAGAGAGAGAGAGAGAGAGAGAGAACACCATTGTAAATACAACCCATATTTATGTTTATTTATTTTCCCATTTGTACTTTAACTATTTGCACATTGTTACAACACTGTATATATACATAATATGACATTGAAATGTCTTTATTCTTTTGAAACTTCTGAGTGTAATGTTTACTGTTAATATTTATTGTTTATTTCACTTTTGTTTACTATCTACTTCCCTTGCTTTGGCAATGTTAACACACATTTCCCATGCCAATAAAGCCCTTAAATTGACATTGAATTGAATTGGAGAGAGAGAGAGAGAGAGAGAGAGAGAGAGAGAGAGACAGAGAGAGAGAGAGAGAGAGAGAGAGAGAGAGAGCGAGAGAGAGAGAGAGAGAGAGAGAGAGAGAGAGAGAGACAGAGACAGAGAGACAGAGAGACAGAGAGAGAGACAGACATGTGGCATGACCAACACTTAAGCCACTAATGGGTGATTTGGAGAGAGGAGAAGATCATCAGACATCCAAGAGCCAATGTTTACTCTGTCTGTTAAGGAGTATGGGGGGAACAAAAACACACGGCAATGACACACACACACACACACACACACACACACACACACACCTCCTCTACAACCAGCAGCACACACAGTCTGCTGTCTCCATTGATTGAATCACATAGAGCCCCAGGATACTTACTGATGGTTAATGGCACAGGTTTTAGTGATTTTTCACAGTGGCTGGAAGCAGCTGTAGCTGAGGCCTCTGGCTGGGATTCCTGTTCATCTACAGTAACACTATTGATTTGAACATCCAGAACTCATATTGACAATTCTCAGAACATGCCCTATGCTGTATTCATAAAATAGAGTGCAGAATATGGTGTAGAACCATGATCACATGCAAGCATGCAAAGCCCTTTTAGCTGTGTCCTGTTCTCTCATGTTCTGACTGTTTGCAGCACTACCCTAGTACCAAGATAGAACCAAAAATAGGGGTATTGTATGTAGTATAACTGCTTTGAGGTAAAGCATATTTGCGCTAGAAAAGTAACATGTTTCGAGTTACTGGTAAACCTAAACTAAAATGAGACCACGAGATAATGCTAAAATAACCCTGCGCCCTTTCTGTCTCAATCCTCAGTTGGTGACAAATATGTCACTCTGGAGACTAACGGTGACAAAAGTGTTGCAGAACCAAAATGAGCTAATTTCCCCATCCTTTGACCTGAATGTGAATACTCAGAGTATCATTATGCATGTCATTGTGACCATCAGGTCTCATTGTATCACAAGAATGGGTTACAGATGCACATGACTTAAGAAACATTCACAGCGCTAAAAATATAAAGTCTAACTTGAGGTACTTTGAAGCATCTGTGGAGGAAAGAGGAAGGCTTATGTCCAGGCTTTGTGGCGCTGCTCTCTAACTTCAAATAGAGGAAGTGATGGGAGTAAGAGATCCTTCCCCTGCTTTTCTCTACATCTGTAGTTATATATTTATTTCAAATCCAAACAAGGTAATATTAACAGGAATATACAGTGGATTTCACCCAGCGATCCTCATGCAGAATAGTAACAGCATATTTTCTTAGTATTGTCTTGACTGCTCTTTGTGCAAAGGGGGAAACTAGACCTTGTGCATTCAGTGTACAGTAAATGATGGTCCCCCTTAACTAGTTTAACCCTAATTGAAATTCCCGTACATGACGTTGACAACAGCCTTGCATCTGTAAACACCGTAGAAAATAGGTTAAATGTATACCATTTAGCCATGGAAAGTCCCCTTTCACTGAAATAGAGCATGAGAACAGTTATGCTTGACTGTTGTGATAACTTCCCTAGTGAAGGCTGGCCAGCATCTAAAAGTAGAAACAAAGGAAACTCAGATCCTATCTCTAATACCACTTTGCCTTGTTGGGTCTGAGAGGAGGTATGGAGATGAGTTGAGAGTCACAATATCTGCTCTTACACAATGGGACATTTTGCTTGCTGTAAGGGTTGGTGTGAGGTGTGACCCAGGTGCGGTGCAGGATATACAGTAGGCAGAGATGGTGAAACAAGGATCTTTACTGGTGTTCCCGAAGCCAAAATTCTCAATAACGGACTTATCACGATAAAAGAAAGTCGGAGTAAATAAGTCTCCAAAAACCGGCTGACAGCCAAAATACAAAATACTACCTACGACTGAAACATATAACGAAACAGGGAGAACACTTCTCAAGTACCTGTACATTGGTCTCCGATCAGACACCGGGTAGTACTGCTGGACATAGAGGAACTAACTGAGAAAACTGAGCAAGGGAACACAGGGAAGTGAGGGCATAAATACACATGTGAACAGGTAGACACAGGTGACACCAATAGGATACTGATTAGTCCCGACTGTAAGTGAGGAGGTGCCTAAGGTTGTCGGAGGATGACACCTAGTGGATCGCTCCGGAACTGCGACCCACTCCTGTAACAGTCGTGGAGGCGACGGAATGTTGTTATCAGCCCTGGTTCCAGAATTTCCCTCCTGGGCACCCAGGACAGCTCCTCCGGCCCATAACCCTCCCAGTCCACCAGAAATTGGAGACCCCTCCCCACCCGCCGGCAGTCCAGGATCCGGTTCACAGTAAACGCTGGCTGTCCTCCGACGAGGCACAGCGGGGGAACAGGACGAGGAAGGGGAGCCATGGGACAGGTAGTGACGAGCTTGAGGAGGGACACATGGAATGTGGGATGCACCCGCATGGTGGGGGCAAGTTGCAGGCGGTAGGCCACTGGGTTGACTTGCCGGACCACTCTGAATAGCCCGACGAACCGGTGGGATAGCTTCCTGGACTCCACGCGGAGGGGAAGCAAAGCGTGGAGAGCCACACCCTCTGTCCTGGGCGAAAAACCAGGGCCGGGCGACGCCTGCGATTGGCCTGATGTGACCTAACTGAGGCCCGCTTAAGCGCCACCCGTACCTGCCACCAGGTGCGGCATCATCGACTGATGTGGGCCTGGACCGACGGGACCACCGCCTCCTCCTCTTGCTCGGGGAATAGGGGGGGTTGGTACCCGTATTGGCACTGGAAGGGGGACAGGCTGGTGGAGGAGCAGAGAAGGGTGTTGTGGGCGTACTCCGCGGAACGCCAGTTGCTGACTCCACGTCGCTGGGTTGCTGGAGGCGTAGCACCTCAGCACCCCATCCAGATCCTGGTTGACGCGCTCCGTCTGCCCGTTCGACTGGGGATGGAAGCCGGAAAACAAGCTGACGGAGGTGCCGAGTCAGTTGGCAAACGCCTTCCAGAACCTGGAGGCGAACTGAGGGCCCCGATCCGACACCACATCTTGGGGAAGGCCGTGGACCCGGAAAACGTGTTGCACCACCAATTTAGCTGTCTCCTGGGCCGACGGGAGTTTGGGAAGGGGAATGAACTGGGCAGCTTTCGAGAACCGGTCCACAACGACCAGGATGGCTGTGTATCAATCAGAGGGGGGTAGGACGGAAATGAAATCCAGAGAGATGTGGGACCAGGGATGCTTGGGGATAGGCAGGGGTCGGAGCAGCCCTGCCGCGGGCTGATGTGAGCTCTTCGTGCGTGCGAACACCGGGCAAGCAGCCACGAAGGCACGCGTATCCCCTTCAGTCGATGGCCACCAGAACCTACGATGGCTGGTGAGGTGGGACGTGTGCGCCCACTGAAGCAGTCGCAAGCGCGCAGCCTTGTGTACGTACATCCTCCACGATGGACCTCCGCCCGGATCGGGCTCCCGCCGTAGCGCTGCTCTGACCAGCCTATCGATTACCCACAAAACTGGTGCAGCAATCAGGGCCTTGGGGACAATGGGGTCGTCCCTCTCCACCAGGTCCATGGGGTCGAACTGCCGTGAGAGAGCATCAGGCTTGGTATTCTTCGACCCCGGACGGTATTAAATGGTGAACTGGAACCTGGTGAAGAACAACACCCACCTGGCCTGGCGCGAGTTGAGCCTCTTGGCCCCCTGAATGTTGGCCTCCTGCTAAGTTCTTATGGTCAGTCCATACGACTAATGGATGGGAGGCCCCCTCTAGCCAATGCCTCCACTCCCCCAAGGCGAGATTGACCGCTAGCAGCTCACTGTTCCCCACGTCGTAATTCCGCTCCGCCAGGGACAGCCAACGGGAGAAAAACGTGCAGGGGTGAGTCTTACCGTCCGTGAGGAACCGCTGGGACAGGATTGCTCCCACCGCAACGTCTGAAGCATCCACCTCCACAATGAACGGCAGAGACGGATCAGGATGCTCTAGGACCGGGGCCGGTGTAAAGCGCCACTTAGGCACATCAAATGCGTTCCCCGCTTCCGGGGTCCAAGCAAAGGAGCGCACGCTCGTCTGGGTGAGGGCTGTCAGGGGAGCGGCTAGGGAGCTAAAATTGCGAATAAATCACCTATAAAAATGTGCGAACCCTAAAAACCACTGTAGTTGCTTGAGGGATGTGGGCTGGGGCCAATCCAGTACTGCGCTGACCTTGGCTGGGTACATCCGTAGGTCCCCCTGGGTGACGATGAACCCCAGAAAGGAGACTGTCTCTGTGTGGAACACGCACTTCTCCGCCTTGACGTAGAGCTGGTGACGGAGAAGCCGTTGGAAGACCTGCCGAACGTGCTGCTGGTGTATATTAGGATGTCATCCAAATACACGAAGACGCTATAGTCAAGGAGGTCCCGGAGCACGTCATTGACCAACACCTGGAACACCGGAGGCGCATTGGCTAAACCGAACGGCATGACTGAATGCCAAGCGTCACGTCTGGAGGAAACCTGGCACCATCCCTACGGTGAAGCATGGTGGTGGCAAGCATCATCCTGTGGAGATGGTTTTCGGCGGCAGGGACTGGGAGACTAGTCAGGATTGAG
>NW_025539387.1:0-13225 GCF_020615455.1 Coregonus clupeaformis
AAAGTATTTAGTCAGCCACCAATGTGCAAGTTCTCCCACTTAAAAAAATTGAGAGAGGCCTGTAATTTTCATCATAGGTACACGTCAACTATGACAGACTAATTGAGAAAAAAACATCCAGAAAATCACATTGTAGGATTTTTAATGAATTTATTTGCAAATTATGGTGGAAAATAAGTATTTGGTCACCTACAAACAAGCAAGATTTCTGGCTCTCACAGTCCTGTAACTTCTTCTTTAAGAGGCTCCTCTGTCCACCACTCGTTACCTGTATTAATGGCACCTGTTTGAACTTGTTATCAGTATAAAAGACACCTGTCCACAACCTCAAACAGTCACACTCCAAACTCCACTATGGCCAAGACCAAAGAGCTTTCAAAGGACACCAGAAACAAAATTGTAGACCTGCACCAGGCTGGGAAGACTGAATCTGCAATAGGTAAGCAGCTTGGTTTGAAGAAATCAACTGTGGGAGCAATTATTAGGAAATGGAAGACATACAAGACCACTGATAATCTCCCTCGATATGGGGGCTCCACGCAAGATCTCACCCCGTGGGGTCAAAATGATCACAAGAACGGTGAGCAAAAATCCCAGAACCACACGGGGGGGACCTAGTGAATGACCTGCAGAGAGCTGGGACCAAAGTAACAAAGCCTACCATCAGTAACACACTATGCCGCCAGGTACTCAAATCCTCCAGTGCTAGACGTGTCCCCCTGCTTAAGCCAGTACATGTCCAGGCCCGTCTGAAGTTTGCTAGAGTGCATTTGGATGATCCAGAAGAGGATTGGGAGAATGTCACATGGTCAGATGAAACCAAAATATAACTTTTTGGTAAAAACTCAACTCGTCGTGTTTGGAGGACAAAGAATGCTGAGTTGCATCCAAAGAACACCATACCTACTGTGAAGCATGGGGTGGAAACATCATGCTTTGGGGCTGTTTCTCTGCAAAGGGACCAGGACGACTGATCCGTGTAAAGGAAAGAATGAATGTGGGCCATGTATCGTGAGATTTTGAGTGAAAACCTCCTTCCATCAGCAAGGGCATTGAAGATGAAACGTGGCTGGGTCTTTCAGCATGACAATGATCCCAAACACACCGCCCGGGCAACGAAGGAGTGGCTTCGTAAGAAGCATTTCAAGTCCTGGAGTGGCCTAGCCAGTCTCAGATCTCAACCCCATAGAAAATCTTTGGAGGGAGTTGAAAGTCTGTGTTGCCTAGGACAGCCCCCAAAACATCACTGCTCTAGAGGAGATCGCATGGAGGAATGGGCCAAAATACCAGCAACAAGTGTGTGAAAACCTTGTGAAGACTTACAGAAAACGTTTGACCTGTGTCATTGCCAACAAAGGGTATATAACAAAGTATTGAGAAACTTTTTGTTATTGACCAAATACTTATTTTCCACCACAATTTGCAAATAAATTCATTGAAAAATCCTACAATGTGATTTTCTGGATTTTTTTTCCCTCAATTTGTCTGTCATAGTTGACGTGTACCTATGATGAAAATTACAGGCCTCTCTCATCTTTTTAAGTGGGAGAAACATGCACAATTGGTGGCTGACTAAATACTTTTTTCCCCACTGTATATATATATATATATATATATATATATATATATATATATATATATATATATATATATATATATTTATATACAGTGCCCTCCACTAATATTGGCACCCTGTTTAAGATGTGGTTCGAGGACTTCCAAAAAATTCTCCTTTTTTCAAACAACATATATTTTTCTGTAGTTGCTAAAGTTGGTCAGGGTATCTAGGAACTTTTAATTAGTAATTCATGACTTCCTGTTTCCCTGGGGTATAAATATGACGTGACACAGAGGCCTAATTCTCTTACCCATTTGTCAACATGGCAAAGACAAGAGAACACACCATTCAAGTAAGGCAGATTTGTGTCGACCTTCATAAGTCAGGCAATGGCTACAAGAAAATAGCCACTCGCCTTAACTTGCCCGTATCTACAGTCAGAGGAATCATTAAGAAGTTTAAAACAACTGGAACAGTGACAAAAAGGCTGGAAGAGTCCCAAGTTTATCTTGCCACAACACACAGTGAGGAGGATGGTAAGAGAAGTAAAAAAAAGTCCTAAACTCACTGTCACATAATTGCATCAAAGAGTGGCATCTTCTGGGGTCACAAAGTCTCCAAAACAACCATCAGACGCTCTCTACATGCCAACAAGCTGTTTGGGAGGCATGCAAGGGAAAAAAGCCTTTTCTCACTAACACTCACAAACGTAAACGTCTGGAGTTTGCTAAGCGGCACTGGGACTTCAACTGGGATCGTGTGCTTTGGTCAGATGAGACTAAGATTGAGCTTTTTGGCAACAAACACTCTAAGTGGGTCTGGCGTAAAACAAAGATGAGTATGCCGAAAAGCACCTTATGCCCACCGTGAAGTATGGTGGAGGATCTGTGATGCGTGGGCCTGTTTCTCTTCCAAAGGCCCTGGGAACCTTGTTAGGGTGCATGGCATTATGAACGCTTTGAACTACCAGGACATTTTAAATAAAAACCTGATGGCCTCTGCCAGAAAGCTGAAGATGGGTTGTCATTGGGTCTTTCAGCAGGATAATGATCCAAAACACGTGGCAAAATCTACACAAAAATGGTTCAGCTGTCACAAACTCAAGGTCCTCCCGCATGGCCATCTCAGTCCCCAGACCTCAACCCAATCGAAAACCTAGTGGGGCGAGCTAAAGAGGAGAGTGCATAAGAGAGGACCCAGGACACTGGATGATCTAGAAAGATTGTGCAAAGAAGAATGGTCAAAGATCCCTCTCTCTGTGTTCTCCAATCTTGTGAAATGTTATAGGAGGAGATTAAGTGCTATCTTGTTGGCAAAAGGGGGGTTGTACAAAGTATTAACATCAGGGGTGCCAATAATTGTGGGACACATGATTTCAAGTTTTATTTTTTCTAAATGTGTGATTTTTTTTTGTACACCAAAGTAATGTACTTAAATAAAAGGTTGGATTTTTCTATTTTTTGCATTTGGGTTCTATGTTGTTTCAAAAAAATGAGAATTTTTGGGAAGTCCTCGACCACATCTTAAATAGGGGTGCCAATAATTGTGGAGGGCACTGTATATATATTACTATTATTATTATTATTTTATTTATTTATTTATTATTTATTTATTTATTTTATTTTTTCAATGTACTTTACTCAAACCAGTGAATATCACTTATTATAAATGAGATAATTAACTATCGGCTCTTGGAATATCCAGGGCCTGTACTCTTCACATTTTGGTTATAAAACAACAAATCCAGAATTGATTAAAAACATCAAGGGACAGGACATCATAATCCTTCTGGAAACATGGTGTCGTGGAGACATAGGTACTCAGTGTCTCTCAGGCTATAGAGGAATCATCATTTGGCATAAGCAGGACTTAGCACAGAATGAAATGAAAAAAAGGTACTAATCACATTTGGTTAAAACTTAACAAAGGTACAATCTATTGTGACAATGATGTATACATATGTGCAGCTTATGCTCCTCCTTCAGATTCATCATAGTATGATCAGTTTTTTTGACAATCTCCATACAGAAATCATTCAATTTCAGGCAGAGGGTAAAGTGCTTCTTTGTGGAGATTTCAATGCAAGAACAGGTTCTGAGCCTGAATACGCTGATGTGGGAGGTAACCACCACATATTTGGACACCCCTCCTTGTACAGTAGCCCAATTATAAATAATAGAAACAGTCCTGACCAAATACTGAACAAAAATGGAAGGAGTTAGTGCATCTCTGCTCGAGCCTTAGGCCTATACATGCTTAATGGTAGAATCAGAGGGCTCTTTAGTTCAGTTTACTTACTGCTCAGCTCTTGGGACAAGTGTAGTCGATTATGCCATCACTGACATTGTCCCTCCTCCATTAGTCCATTCACTGTCAGACCACAGACACCATTGTCAGATCACAGTCAGATCAACGTGTTTCTGAAGAAATTAACCGGCAATATTCATTAAAAAAAACAGCCCAATAAACTCTACAACATGAACCAATCGTACAGATGGGCTCAAAACAGTGCAGAGAGATTCATTGAAACATTGAACTCAAATGAAATGATGAACTCTATACAGTTTTTCAATAACTTACAATAAAGAAGGTGTCAATTCGGCTACTCAAAACATCAATTGCATTTTCCAAAAAGCAGCATCGAAAGCAAATCTGAGAAAACCAAAGAAATGCAACATCAGAAACAAAAAACAAAATGTTTCTGAAAAATTGTTTGATAACAAATGTAAAACAATTAGAAAACACCTAAGACAAATGTCAAATGAAAAACATAAGCAGCAAAACAACCCAGATCTACGCTATGAATACTTTGAAACTCTGAAACAGTATAAACATACACTGAAATGCAAGAAATTGAATTATACCAACAAGACACTTAATGAAATTGAAAGTGCAATTGACCAAAATCAGTTCTGGGACATGTGGAACAATTTATGCATGACAAAGCCACAATAATTAGCCATAAAAGATGAAGGAATTTGGAAAACTTATTTTGATAATATATACAAAAACTTCCCACAAAAAGACTTACAACAGAACCAATTATAAATTCAAGAAAAATTGAACATCCTTGAATCAGTCATTAAAAACAACCAAAATCCATCCGATTACCCAATAACCCAACAATAACTAAATGAAAAGCTAAAATCTATATAATTAAAGAAGGCTTGTGGTCTAGATAACATCAGAAATGAAATGCTGAAAAACAGCACACCTGAGTTGCAAAATACGGTGCTTAAATTGTTCAACATAGTTTTAACTTCTGGCTGCTTCCCTGATGTCTGGAACCAGGGGCTCATCTCCCCTATCCACAAAAGTGGGAGACAAATCAGACCCCAATAATTACAGGGGAATTTGCGTAAACAGCACCTTGGGAAAGGTTTTCTGTAGCATTTTGAATTCAAGAATTCAAACCTTTCTTCAAGAAAAAAATGTAATAAGTAAATGTCAAATTGGCTTTCTCCTAACCATCGCACTACTGACCATATATACACCTTACACACACTAATTAATAAACACGTCCACCAAAAAAAAGAGGGCAAAATCTTTGCTTGCTTTATTGACTTTAAAAAAGCATTTGATTCTATTTGGCACGAAGGGCTATTCTACAAAATTCTCCAAAGTGGGCTTGGTGGTAAGGTGTATGACTTAATAAAATGTATGTACACAGAAAACAAGTGTGCAATAAAAATCAAAAACGTAAGAACATAATTATTTTCACAATGTTGAGGTGTGAGACAAGGCTGCAGTTTGAGTCCAAATCTTTTCAACATTTATATCAATGAATTAGCAGACATGTTGGACCATTCTCCAGCCGCAGGACTCACACTATTTGACACAGAGTAAAATACCTGCTATATGCTGATGACTTGGTACTTCTATCACCAACCAAAGAAGGTATTCAACAGAACCTTAACATTCTAGAGCAATATTGCCATAATTGGGCCCTGGCAGAAAAAAAATTAAAAATAATCATGATTTTCAACAACAACAAAAAAAGATGTCAGAAACACAAATATTAATTCACCCTGAACAACACCATAATTTAACACACTAAAAATTACACATACCTTGGTCTGACCATATCTGCATTGGGAAACTTTAATATGGCAGTGAATGCACTCAAAGAAAAAAGCGTGCAGGGCATTGTATGCAATAAAAATGAAATTATTCAAAATCAACATCCCAATTAGAATTTGGACCAAAATATTTGACAGTGTAATCCTACCAATAGCTTTTACGGAAGTAAACTGGACGTTAAAATGTGGAACAAACATCCAATTGAAGCCCTACATGCAGAATTATGTTGGAAAATTCCAGAGAAATACACCAACTAATGCATGTAGGGCAGAATTGGGCTGTTTTCCAGTTGTAATGAAAATACAGAAAATATCATTAAAATGTTGGCTACATCTAAATTCAAGTCCAAATTGAAGTCTGCAATTTAAAGCACTTCAAACCCAAGAGCTGAGCCCAGAAACGAGCCCTCTCAGTCAGTTGGTGTTGAACCTAACCAACCAAGCTGACACCAACACTGCTTCAAAAGAAGCATTTCAATGAACAAAATCATGAACCAATCAAAGGACTCATATTTACAACATTGGAAAAACAAAACAAAATCCCAAAGCCAACTAAATTGCTATCTGACCCTAAACAGAGAATATGAATTGGCTGATTATCTCTACTCTGTCAGAGATAGGAAGCAGAGACAGATCCTTACCAAGTACAGGCTGAGTGACCATCAATTGGCAATAGAAACCGGCAGACATAAAAAGACATGGCTACCCAAAGAGGAGCGTATATGTGGTCACTGCACGACAGGGGAGGTAGAAACAGAGATGCACTTTCTCCTTTACTGTGATAAATATTCCTCACAAAGAGATTCATTATTCACAGAAATGACTACATTTATTCCAAATTTTAACTTATTAAACCCAGAGGAAAAACTAAAAATACTAATGGGCGAAGGAGCAATGGCTCCTCTTGCAGCCAAATATGTATTTGCCTGCCATAGGCTGAGGGACACTGAATAATAACATCTGCATAGTAAATAGTAACTTACTTATTATTATTGTTATTGCTATTATTGTCATTACCATTATTATTGTTGTTTATCATTCCAAATAGTAGTGGTATGGGTGGTAATGGTAATGATGGCAGTTTAATAATGGTGGTTGTAGTAGTGGTAGTAATGATCATGGTAGTTGTAGTACTGATGTAATGGTGAAGATGACCGTTATTTAGTTATAAGTTAGTTATAGTTTCATTTTCCATATTTAGATTTTATAATTACTAAATTTCTACTATTGACTGTTACCATTTTATTGTTATTATTTTTGTATTTAATTTGGATTATTATTTACTACCATCTTATATTATTATTTGTTATTGTTTATAATTGTATTATTGTATACATTGTTGCTTTGGCAATATTGACACAATGTTCGTCAAGGCGTCAGTGTAATGCGGTAGGCGGAAGTCAGGCGCAGGACACAGAGCTAATCAGAAGGCGTACTTTATTCGTAGGTAAAAATAATGAACAACAACCTCCACGCTAACGACAACCAAAACATGAACAAACACGCACAACACACAGTGTGAGACAGAGGGTTAAATAGGGAAGACATAACTACATGATGGGAAACAGGTGATACCAATTAAGACAAAACAAGTCGAAGAAAGATACATGGATCGGGTGCGTTTGCAACGCGCCCATTTCTTCCGCAGTCAACCATGGTGTGCATTTTTGTGTTTGAAAAGGTGCGGCGTTAAGTGAGTGAGAGGGGGAAATGGTTGCATATCCCCAGAGCCGACCGGGGGTCTATGAACAGGGGTAGTGAGAGAGAGAGCTTTCAATTTTGTGTAGATGAGGGATATACATTTTTAAATATAGTATACATCTAATCTAATTATTCATTGTCCTATCATGATGGAAAGATCCCTAACCCTATAACCTGGACACCCACCTGAGCGACCCATACACCAAAAAGAGAAGTTCCCATCTATTTTATGGACCTGCTGTGAATATGCAGCCTAAACAGAGAAATAAATGCGGTCAGAGACCTACTTGAGCAGCACCGCCCCCTCAAGATTCTGAGCCTGCCTGGCAGGGTTGGTCCTACAAAGCCAGAGCCCCCTGATGGGAGAGCATAATATACAAGGAAATTCTCAAAGCTGCTAATGAGAACCTTGACGACCTTTTACCTAGCCGGTGGGGATTCCGGTGGGTACGCCCACCCAGGTAGTGGCAGTGCTGGCAACACTGGCTGCAGTAACCCATGGGGAGGGGGTCACACTCGGACAATCAGAGAGGGGTTTATCATTGTGGCCCAGGTGGCACAAAATAATCAAAGGTCTGACCGCATGGAGATGCTTGGGAAAATGGTTACAACAGGGGATCAGAGTGTTTGTGTCTCAGGTGAAGAGGGTGGATCTGATCTCCATCACCTAGGACTTGACATAGATTAAGTAGATTAATCAAATCTCACATTGTTATCAATTTCTGCTCAATCTGCATGCTTTCTCAATCAGCTTTAACTGTATGTGCACTCGTAGATCAAGTTATTTCTCGAGTTGGGCTCTGGGATATAACAGCCGTTGAGTACTCGGATTTTATGGTGGATTGTGGAGGAGGGGGGGTGAGTGTGTTGGAGTATGTGAGTATGTGCGTGTGTGCTTGTCTGGCATCTGTTGTGGGGGGTGGGGATGTTGGGGGGGGTATGGGATGGACCGCAGGAATTATTTGCTAGGATAATAATTGCTTGTCAATGAATTAAATGTAATACAATGGCAATCCGGGTTATATGTTAGAATCCTATGCGTGAACTGCCGACATTATTACGCTAATTAATTGATAATGATGGAAAATAGGATATGCATAATTTAAAAAATAATAATAGTTATATAGATATATATATATATATATAGAGGTGAAAGCATTGGAAATGCTTTTGGCAGTTAACCTGCTTCTGTTTTGTGGGTGGCACTGTGTGCTGTTTTCGATGGATGGGTCCTGGCCTCTCGGGGCCTTAGGGATACGGAGGGACGTCGGTGGGATGCTGATCACTGGGATGACGGCTCAACTTGGGATGGGGAGGGGCTTTAGCGGGGGAATTAGTGGAGAACAATTGAAGGGTTACTCCGTAGCAATGCAAATATCACGGTACAGCTATATGGACACTCAATCATTACGCTATTTTTTATTGATAAATTTACAAACATATATAATGATAAATAGACTTGAAACTTGTATCTCATTATGGTGTATGGTGAAATAAGTATAGCCAGTTATAATTGTAATGGCTTAGCTGATAATAACAAAAGAAGAACAATATTTACATGGCTCAAAGAGAAGGAATATAATATCTATTGTATACAGGAAACTCATTCAACAATTCGAGATGAAGTAGCGTGGAAAAAGAATGGGGGGAATATACTTCTCCCATGGGCAAAGAAATTCAAAAGGGGGTGATGATATTAATTAATAGTAATTTCGATCCGAATGTGCAAATTGTCCAAATAGATACGCAAGGTAGATGGATTATTTTAAATATGGTATTGGACCATAAACAGATATGGCTCATTAACCTTTACGGACCAAATAATGATGATCCACAATTCTTTGACAATATATATAATAAATTATCAAGCCTGCAAGCAACTCAAGACAATATTATTATGGTGGGGGATTATAATACTGTTTTAAATAGCTCAATGGACCGAAAAGAAATCACACCACAAACAATCACCCACATGCTCTTAAGGAAATTGTGAATGTCATGGATACATTAGAACTAGTAGATATATGGAGGCTTAAATATGCTGATCTAGTGAGATATACATGGCGGAGACTGAATCAAGCTAGTCGTCTTGACTTCTTTCTTATCTCATTCTCGTTGGCACCAAAAAGTAAAAAAAGTGTTGATAGGGGACAGAATGCGGTCGGACCATCATATAATAGGCATATACATTACTCTGACTGAATTTCCACGTGGGCGAGGATATTGGAAATTTAATCAAAGCCTATTGGATGATAATGTATTTATAATTAGAACAAAGGAATTTATAACTGACTTTTTCCAACATAACATAGGTACAGTGAATCCCTTATTGTAAGGGACACCTTTAAATGTGCCTTTGGGAGAGGCCATGCAATTCAGTACTCATCTCGAAAACAAAAGCAATTTAGGTCAAAAGAGTTTATACTAAGAAAGGAAATAGAAAGTCTAACAGAACAGATAGATGGCAATAAAAACTGTAACATAGAGGCTCAGAATAAATTAGAGGAAAAACAAAAAGAAATGGAAAAACTTATTCAAGAAAGATCAAGTGTAATATATTATAAAAAATAAAGCAAACTGGATGGAATATGGGGAAAAATGCAAAAATTATTTTTTAGTCTTCAACATAGGAATGCTACCAAAAAGAACTTAATGAAACTGGTTACAATTGACGGAGTCACCCATAATTCACCTAATGATATTTTGAAGGAAGAAACAAAGTACTTTAAGCATATGTTTTCTTTCAGCGCCTCCATCTCCTCTAACTGAAGCTAATTGCAGAGATTTTTTTCTATTGATAATGTCAAATTAACAGCCACACAGAAAGACTCATGTGAAGGTGAAATTACAGAGGGAGGAACTTCTGGATGCAATTAAAGACTTTAAGTCCGGGAAACTCCAGGGTTGGATGGCATACCAATCAGAGGTATACCAAACCCTTTTTTGATATACTAAGAGGACCGTTATTAGCATGTTTTAAACCACTCCTATGTAAATGGTAGATTATCTGACACTCAAGAAGAGAGGTCTGATCTCATTATTACTGAAACAGGATACAAGTGGAAAATATTAAGATTCAGTCCATTTTACAAAATTGGAGGCCCCTTACACTTCAGTGTTGTGATGCAAAAATCCTAGCAAAATGTATAGCGTATAGAATTAATGATGCAAAAATCCTAGCAAAATGTATAGCGCATAGAATTAAAAAGGTATTGTCGGATATTATTCATTCTAATCAGACAGGTTTTTTACATGGAAGATACATTCGAGATAATATAAGGCAAGTATTGGAAACAATAGAACACTATGGAAAAATATGGAAACCAGGCCTGCTATTCATAGCAGACTTCGAAAAGACATTTGATAAAGTTCGACTGATTTATATATAAATGCCTGGAGCATTTCAATTTTGGAGAATCTCTTATAAAATGGGTCAAAATCATGTATAGTAACCCTATGTGTAAAATAGTAAATAATGGCTATTATCTCAGAAAGTTTTAAACTGTCAAGAGGAGTGAAACAAGGTTGTCCACTATCGGCATATCTATTTATTGTGGCCAACGAGATGTTAGCTATTAAAATCAGATCCAATAATAATATCAGAGGATTAGAAATACAGGGCTTAAAAACAAAGGTGTCATTGTACGCAGATGATTCATGTTTTTCTTTTAGATCCACAACTAGAATCCCTCCACAGCCTCATAGAGGATCTAGATACATTTTCTAACCTCTCTGGATTAAAACCAAATTATGACAAATGTGCTATATTACGTATTGGATCACTAAAAATACAATTTTTACATTACCATGTAGTTTACCAATAAAATGGTCTGATGGTGATGTGGATATACTCGGAATACATATCCCAAAGGAAATAAATGATCTCACTTCAATAAATTTTAATAGAAAGTTAGCAAAAAATAGATAAGATCTTACTACCATGGAAAGGAAAATACCTGTCAATTTGTGGAAAAATCACCCTGATTAACTCTTTAGTATTATCCCAGTTTACCTATTTGCTTATGGTCTTGCCTACGCCTAGCAAACAGTTTTTTAAATTATATGAGAAAAAAATATTCAATTTTATTTGGAACGGCAAGCCAGACAAAATTAAAAGAGCATATTACATAATGAATATGAATTCGGAGGACAGAAATTATTAAATATTAAAGCATTAGACCTATCACTAAAATCTTCAGATTTCCAAAAGTTATACTTAAATCCGAACTGGTTCTCAAGCAAATTAGTAAGATTGTCTCACCCACTGTTCAAGAAAGGCCTTTTTCCCGCTTTATTTAGATTACAACCTCTCACTTTCAGTTATTTGAAAAGGAAATAATCCCAAATGTCACTATTTCTAAAACAAGCCATAGAAAAGTTGGTTGCAATTTCAATTTAATCCTCCAGAAACGACAGAACAAATAATGCAACAAATATTGTGGTTAAATTCAAATATACTAATTGACAAAAAACCTTTATTTTTTGACAGAATGTTTCAAAAAGGTATAATCTTAAGTAAATGATATCATCGGTAGGACTGGTGGAGTTATGTCGCACATGCAGCTAACAAAAACATATGGAAATGCTCTGCTCTACCCAAAATTACAACCAAATAATTGCAGCCTTACCGCAAAAGTGGAAGAGGAAAGTTGAAGGGGAGAAAGTAAGGAACTTGTCGTCGGCCTTACATTAAAGAATATAATTGTTAAGGAAAACTGTGATAAATAAAAAAAAGTATATCAGTTTCACTTAAGGACCAAAGGATTGACAGCCGTCCCATAGATTGCAAAATAGTTGGGAAGATATCTTTGTCGTACGATCCCATGGCACCAGTGTTTATGAACTGACACGCAAAACGACACCGGATTCAAAAATTAGAATCTTTCAATTTTAAATTATTATATAAAATTATTGCTACCAATAGAATGTTATTTATATGGAGATACAATCTTCCCAGCTCTGCAGAATTTTGCTGTGAAGAGATAGAATCATTAGATCATTTGTTTTGGTTCTGTCCATTTGTAGCTTTGTTTTTGGACACAGGTCCAGGAATGGCTAAAAGGATTGCAATATTTACCTGGAACTAACCTTGCAGATAGCATTACTGGGTGATCTGAAAAGTCATAGTCAATCAATCAATAATATAATAATACTTTTAGCAAAAATGTTTATTTTTAATTCACAATCTGTAGAAGCAATGAGAATAGAAAGGTTCAGAACTTTTGTAAAACATCACAGTACGGTTGAAATATATATGGCAAATAGAAATCCTATATGGATGGTGTTAAGAGATAGATGAGAGGTATTGAATAGAGTTGAAGGATGGGACTAATAACAAATAACAACAAATAATAACAAAGATAGCTAATAATGTAAAGCATACTGTGTCATAATAAGTATATAGGTTGTAATAAGGTTGGGAGCTTTTGGGAAAGAGCACAGTTGAAAGATATGGCATTTAGAAGCAAACCGGATGGACATCATGAAAATGATCGAGAGAGGTTGAGAGTAGAAGAAGTTCAGGAGCAAAAAAAATAAATAAATATATATATATATATATATATATATAGAATTATTGTAAATTAACTCTGTCCATAAGGTGTAGATAGTAGTATAGACCGGAAGTAGAGGCCTGGGGCGTTGTTGTTCAATAATTTACTCCAAGTAGGGAAAGGATGGTGGGGTTGAAAAGTAATAAAGGGGAATATATATATAAAAAATAAAAATAAACATGGGGGATTGGAAGTGATGCAGACAATTACATTGATTGAAGATACAATCTATCTGCAATATTAAGCTGATCCATTCCCCCAAAAAAAAAAATTATAAAAAAAAGATAAAAAAAATAAACTAAATTTAAAAAAAATAATAATAATACATGGATCGG
>NW_025539388.1:0-13223 GCF_020615455.1 Coregonus clupeaformis
CCACTGTAGCGATCCCATTTTGTCTGAGTCGGGTCCTGTCTGGTATTCTAGTATTTGATTCATGTCTCCAGTTTGAGGTTAAGAGGCACTCCAGAAGAGGCACTCTTGTTTCATTTACCTGCATCCCGTCAGCAATCTGCACACCTGGTCTGGTGTGCCTTCTTGGGCTCTGGCCCTAACATCAGTTCTGCAGGGATGCGTTAGCTATGAACAGTATGTTTGTCAGCGTATCAGCCTCTTAGACGTGGTATTAGATTGTTTTGCACCTTTTGTGACTTGCTGTGTACTGACCTCCGGTTTTGTTCTGTCTGCAGTCTTTGCCCAGAACCTTCACCCAACTCACTTCAGTTGGTCGGCGTGCCGAGCAATGCCGGACCAACCATGCCCTCAACAACCCATCACGCCACCGCTCCTGTTCTGGATTATTTCAGCCTCTCGGGATCTATTGAATAAGCCTCACCTTTCTCTACGTACCTTGTCCTGGTCTGCTTCTGGGTTCTGGCATAAGTAAACCTTGACGAAACGATCCGACCAGTATGAACCCAGCGGACCTGAATGCTGTTACGCACAATGCCATACCCATCAGGAGGAGAAGATGTTGGGCCATCATATGCGGTACTGCAGGAGATCAACGTTGTCGGTTGGAACCTTTCCACCTGCCGGTCTGGCGGAGGTCAGAACCAACGTAAGTATCCGGTGGAGGATCCCTGCAGTTTCACCTCCCCTAGCCTGCCGCCCCTGAAGCTGTGTCCATCCGTGAGCCCAAGGTTCCGGCGCCGGATAAATATGAGGAGCTTGGGAAGTTGCAGTTTTCCTTCCTTATGCAGTGTGGATTAGTGTTAGATCTACAGCCCCCTTCTCTTATGCCACAGACAAGGCTGGAGTAAGGCCTTTGTGATTGAGTTGCTCGTGGTGGCGTGATGGAGAGCTTCAGCCGTTTGAGCGACAGGATCCCTGCATGGCTTCATACCAGGGGTTCGGCCGAGATAGAGGAAGCTCTTCGTGCATTCGTCGAGGAAGGCGTAGCTGGCGCCTGTTTTAAGCCGCCGGAACTCGCAGCGTGGCCGACTTCGTGGTGAGTTCAAGCGTTGGCTAATTAGGTGGAGCGGAGTCTGTGAAGCGGCCTTTTACCAGGTCTGTCGGGCAGCTCAAGGATAGAGTTGAAATCTCCCATCAGGACCCACAATTGACCTGGACAGCTTAGAGCGCCTTGTCCTATTCAGGGTGGATAGTCAGTCAGGAGAAGGAAGGGAGAAGCAATGGAAGTCACGTCCAATCGATCAGCTTCTCAGTTCCCAGTCCGTGAGGCCGGGTGGTGGACCAGAACACGTCGATCATCTCCCCACAATGGATTGAGGAAAGGTCCTCTCGATTCTGAACCCATGCAAGTGAGAAGCAGCATGAGTTAACCAAGGAGGAGGCGTCTAACATGCGCGTAGACCAACCGCTGCCTCTACTGTGGGTTAGTAGGACGGTCCCATCTCCACTTGTTCCGGCGGTTCGTCAAACTGCCGGCTGACGCTAAAGTTGGGAGGACTTTTGCGAGCCAGTTTCTTTTCTCAGTACCTCTGTCAGACCCGTTTCCCGGCTAGCTTGCGAACAGAATCAGGCTTAGCGCTTAACGCTTTTGCTCGATTCAGTGCGATGGAAGCTTTCTTGATGCCGAGTTGGTGGAACGGCTAGGGGCTTTTCAAGGAGCAATTGCGCGGAAGCCATTGAAGCGACCACTCTGAGCGGCGGTAGTCTGAGCGCATTATCCGATGAGGACTGAGCGAGTTGCAGGAATCATTCTATGATTTCATTACTTCATTCTGCCGTCTTCTATGTTCCTCTGGTCGCCTTGATACCTGGCTGAAGAACACAATCCACGTTCGATTGGAGTGTGCGGGCAAATGTGCCAGGAGGTGGAGCCTTGATTGTCATGCTAACTGTCTCAAACTGCCTGCCCCCATTGGTTCCCAGTCAGGTGATTGAGGCTACCCCCCAGATTGTCCACTTGTTCCCGAGACATATCCACTTCCAGTGGGGAAGTTTCCAGTAAGAAGGGCTCTGTCACTCCCTCCCACACCGACCATCCATGATTGTTAGCCATCAACCTTGGATTCCTGGAGCCGGTCTACCCCAAGGGGAAGTGCAGTATCTCCCAACCACTGCTGAGCGTTACCACATCAAGAGTCCCTAGCTGCCTGGTCTGTGGTCGGTCTCGTCATCACCCCTAAGGATCAAGGGTTCTTCTTTGTGGGTAAGAAGGATAGCAAATCTCTTTGCCGTGTAGTGATTATGGCGGGTTGAATGACATCGGTCAAACGACAAGTATCCCCCTGCCCTCCAGTGAAGTTCTGCCGCCGACTCCGTCACGAGAAGTTCACTCCCGGGTGTTCAGCAGCCCCAGACCCTACTGCATCGTATCACTGATCCGGATCAGAGAGGGCGAGTGGTTGGCCAGGTTTCAATACGCGATGGTCGCTCATATCAGGTGATGCCGTTTGGACTGACCAGTGCTCCAGCGGTATTCCAGTGTGGTGAAGCGGCGTCTGAGAATATAATCGGTCTCTTTGTGTTTGTTTACCTGGAGGCATTCTCGTCTTCTCGAGAACGCTACAAGTCAGCATGTCCGACGCAGGTTCTACAGCGATTGTTGGAATGTCGCCTGTTCGTGAAAACCGAGAAGTCGCGAGGGGATTTGCAGCCCCCTGCGACATCCTTTCTCGGGTACATCATCTCCAGGGGAGGTCTAGGATGGACCCAGAGAAGGTTAGGGCTACAGTTCTGAATGGGCCCAGCCCGATGCAGATTATGGCTCAGGGATTTTGGTTTCGAATTTTACCGCAGATTCATCCCGGGATTACAGCCTTGTGGCCGCTCCGGTAGCTGCCTTGACTTCCAGTATCAGGACCCTTCAAGTGGAATCCGGAGCCGGATGCGGCGTGAATTTGAAAAGGGCGGTTCTGCTGATCTCTCTCAACCGGACCACGGACCCGTCAGTTAGTAGCGTTCAAGTGGGCGGCATGCGTCTTGAGTGGGAGTTGGCGCCATCCCTGCCACCATGCGATGCTCACGCACCGAGCTAGGCTTTCCATCCTACTGCGCCTACTCTAATCGCCTCTTCGCCTGCGGAAGAGCTGATGGGGTACGGAGTCTGCAGCGGTGAAACTTGCCTGTGGAGAAGTTGGCGCCACTGGTTGGGAGGCGGGCAACGTTTATTGTCCGACCAGCCTGAGAATCTCGCTTTACGTGCCGGGCCTGGCGTCTCCCACTCCGTCCCAGAGCCAGAGTGGTGCGTTGTTTTGGGGACAAATTCAAGTTTGCCTAGGCGTTCCGGCCTGGATCTAATGGCGGCAAGCGGGCGTAACTTGTCCCCGAGATATTCTCAAGGCAGAGGAGAGTGGGTCAAGACCCGAGACAATCCTCCCCGGAACTGCGTCGTAGGGAGCAGGTTATGTGGAGGATTGAGGAGGGAGTGCTGTGAGCACGCCTCGGACTCAGCCGGTCAATGCCAAAGTCCACCGTGCCGGTTGTTTTGGGCCTTGCGTCGGATTCGTCTGCTGTCCTCAAATGGTCCCACGCCAGCAAGATGGTTGTCACCTAGGGTGCTCGAAGCTAATAATTTCTTCGCGAGCGTTTTAGTTGGCCTGCCATGGCCGAATACACCTCGGGGGAGGTGCCTGACACTGCCTGTCCAGTGTAGTGTGAATAAGTTACCAATCGGGCCCAGCTCACGACCTACTTCACCCCCTTCCTATTCCTTCCCGGCGACCAGCAGTGGCATCCTGGCCTGGACTTCGTCACTGGGTTTGCCCGCTTCTGGGGAACGCAGTGGGGTGCCGGCTATCGTGGACAGATTCAGCAAAGTTCGCCCGCTCTGTGACTATTGCCAAGCTTCCCTCTGCCTCGGGCGATCAGCGAGATACATAGTTAGGAGGTTTTTCAGGGTCCACCGGTTTGCCCAGTGATATTCGTTTCCGACCGATGGCCCCTCAGTTTTGCCTCTGCACTGTCTCTGGAAGTCACCTGTTTGGCCATTAGAGCTAAGTCGGTCTCATCTCTGGTTTTCACCCCAATCCAGCTGGTCAGGGAGAAGAGCCAACCCAGAAGATAGAATCCACGCTAACGCTGTCTGGTCTCTTCCAACCCCCACCTCTGGGTCTCTCAGTTGCCTTGGGTTGGTATAGCCACAATACTCTTCCGCCACATCTGCCACTGGGATGTCTCCCTTCCAGTGCCTGTGTTTCTGCAACCTCCCTGTTTCCCTTCCCAGGAAAGGGCTCTCATGTGTCTGTTCAGGCCCATTCGTGGGTGCTCACCCCGGACCTGGCACCCGGGCCAGAAGGCACTCCTGAGAGATTGGACCTATCAGCTCCAGCCGAATCGTGCCGGATCCCCGCTCCACCTATGCCTGCCGGAGATGGGGTTTGGTTGGCCCTACAGGGATCTTCACGTTGCGGACTGGAGTCTAGGAAGTTGTTACCGAAGGATTCATTGGTCACGTTTGTAGTGGGGAAGGTGATCAATCCAAGAGTAGCAGTTAAACTCAAGCTACCCGAGGGCGCTGGCTGAGTCCATCCACCCTTCATGTCTCACTGCCTCTGAACCTGTCTTCCTCAGTCCTCTGTTCTCCTCACGCCTCCTCCCTCCTCCTCCTCGGGACGAGAGTGGTCCTCTCCCTACAAGTGCGAGCGCATCATAGATTCAGGCTAATCGGGGGCAGGGTTCTCCAGTATCTAATTGGACATGGGAGAAGTGTGGCCCTGAAGAGAGGAGTTGAGATTCCGCAGCTGACAAGTCCTAGGTGCGGACAGCCTCATCAGTTGACTTCTACCCGCCTCCATCCTGGCGCTCCGAAGTCCGCCCGGTGGCGTTAAATCAGGAGGGTACCTGTAGCGATCCCGGCTGTGTCTGGAGTCGGGTCCTGTCTGGTGACTAGTGTTCGGTTCGTAATCTCCAGTTTCCCGAGGAGTTCGAGGAGAGCAGCTCCGAGGGCTCTTGTTTTCCCCCACCAGCATCCCATCAGCAATCTGCACACCTGGTCTCAGTGCTCATCACCCTTCTTAGGCTCTGGCTAACAGCCAGTTCCTGCCGGATGCGTTGGCTATGAACAGTATGTTTGTGTCATGCTATCAACTCTCATCAGTGTTAGTTTTGTGTTTTGCACCTTGTGACTTGCGTGCACTGACCTCCGTTTTTGTTCTGTCTGCAGTCTTTCACCGGAGCCACCCAACCTCCAGCCCTGATGGTGGCGGCTGCCCGACCAATTCCGGACCATCCACTACCTCCCTCAACTTAACCCATCCCACTTACCCACCTCTGTTCCCTGGATTATTCAGCCTCACTCGAATCTGTGGAATAAACGCTCCACTTTGCTCTCTCATCACCTTGTCCTGGTCTGCTTCTGGGTTCTGGCATAGTAAGCCTTGTGAAGCCAGGCCAGGGTGCAGGGTTTTGTTGAGAAAAGCAGGCCTAGGAAAGGGGCTTCTGAGAAACCAGACTGGATCCCAGACTAAAGTACACATGAGTCGGATCTCCCATGTGAAGAGAGGAGGAGGTTCAGCTGCAAGGTCAGTCCAAAGCCAAGAGCTACATATTACGAATAACAAATCACAATTGTAAGTGCGTCTAAAAGTCACAGTGCTGAAAGGAAATGTTTAACTAAAAAACTATTGCTATCATAAAAATGGAATATAGTACACTTAATTAAATACCACTATAACTTAAAAAACTGGCTCTGTTTTTCTTGTTATAGCGGTTATAACTTTCAGCAGAGTCATATTTCCATTGCTAAGACCTATTGGGTGTGTCAAGATTGAGCATTGTGACTTGGCTTCCACTATCATCCATCACTAACTCTCCACAGTCAAATTCAGATTCCCAGTCCTACGTATTCAATCAGCAGTGAAAATGAATGAGCAAAAGATATAGCAGGTTTGCTTCTATCTTCACAAGCCTCTGTACTCAAATCAAATCAAATCCAAAATTTTATGTGGCCACATGCGCGAATACAGACAGGTGCTAGACATTGGAGTGAAATCGTACTTACAGCGCTTAACCAACAATGCATTTTATTTTTTAAATAAACAAGTTAAAATAAGCTTGACAACAAAAAGTGTTAAGAAAAAAAAAGAGCAGAAGAATAAAATAACAGCTGAGTCCTAATCTGATGGTTATGGGTCCAACAAACAAACACCACTATGTGATTCTCAAAGCTGGCCAGTCTCAAATACCTTTCTGGTGGGCCAATGCAGTGAAGTCATTCCCTCATAAAGCGAGAGACAAAGAGACAGCAGAAGAGAGAGAGAGACAAGAAAAAAAGAGAGCAGAGAGGAAGAGAGAGATGAGGGGAGAGGAGAGGGCAACAGAGAGAGAGAGAGAGAGGGGTGGGGGAGAGAGAACCACGACAAAAAGAGAGGAGAGAGAACAGAGAGAAGAATGTGTGTTAGCATTTGAGACCATATGAAAGAGGAGAGATTAGTGCAGACTGTGTTTTTATTATTTTGGCTTTTTACAGTCTATTTTCTCCCTAAGCCTGAAACACTCAACTATTTGTTTGTCATCAGTTTCCCAGAAAACCACATTATGCTGCTTCTAACATTTAGGAGAAGTCAGGACAAATGGGAGTGAGGACAAAATTCTTGCAATTAGAAAAAAAGACAGCTCACAGAACAGTCTGTAGGTAGATCAGCCTTATCTTACGGTAAACATCTTTTAAGGCTCCATATCAGTAAAGATGAGTTGAGAAGGCGTGTTATGTTCTGAACTTACAAATCTACAAATGATCCCTCATTGGGGTGGGCGTTTGAGCATTTGGGGTTAAAATACAACAAGTGCAGCTGCTCTTACAATGCTGAGATGTAAACCAGCTGACCAACTATCATTTAAAATCACTTCAATTCCCATTTATTTAGGAGCAGTACAGTAGAAGGCTGGAAAGTGGCAGCTGTTGAAGCTGATAATGAAGAGAGCAATCCCAGAGGCGTTGTGTGAGCCAGCCTCACTCCAAAATCACTGTGTGTGTGTGTGTGTGTGTGTGTGTGCTGTGAGTGTGTGTGTGTGTGTGTGTGTGTGTGTGTGTTGTGTGAGCATACGTGCGTGCTGGTCCTGGGAGCCTGCTGTCCATCCCATGCACCTTCAGCTCTACTTCAGTGTGTGGGCAGGCTGGATGATTTCACTAAGTGTGGGCTGATGTGGAGTGTTAAAGCTAGCATAGTGGTAATGTGGTTTCCCTTAGTCTTTTAAAAGGAAGCCTCACCCTTATGGGGATGTAAAAGCACCCACAGCATAGAGTGCAAAGCAGTGGGTTATTCAGTCAAATGATCTTATTTGTCATCTTCATTCAACATTTTCTTAGTAAACTTTTTTTGTTAAGTGCACATAATAGAAATATATGATAGAGATGATTTATAGTATTAAATTCACAATATTTAGTCTCAGCCAGTGTTTTTTATATGCTATCATCTGGCAAACCCAGATTCAGATATTCGTCAGTCATTCATCTTGTTCTGGAGGCGGCTCTGCAGTGGCCACTACTCTAGCACATCCACAAAGTCATAAAATCTGATTTTAAACTTATACGTTTGCTCGCACAACCCTTAACCTAACCTTAAATTAAGACCATAAAGCCCATTTACACTTGAATCCCGGAGGATTTACATGTACACCTGTATTCAAATACATTTTAAACTCAGTTTTCACAATTCCTGACATTTCCAATCCTAGTAAAGATTAGCTGCTCTTAGGTCAGTTGGGATCAACTTTATTTTTTAAGAATGTGGAATGTCAGAATAATAAGTAGAGAAATAGTTATTCTAAGCTTTTATTTCTTTCATCACATTCCCAGTGAATCAGAAGTTCACATACCAATTGGCATTTGGCAGCATTGCCTTTAAATTTATTAACACTGTCAACGCTAGCCTTCACTTCCCCCAATCAGTTGGGTGAATGTTGTGCCCATTCATCCAGCCAGAGCTGGTGTAACTGGGTCAGAGTTTGTGAGGCCTCCTTGCTCCCACACGCGCTTTCAGTTCTGCCCTACAAATATTCTATAGGATTGGAGTCAGGGCTTTGTGATCGGCCTCCTCAATACCTGCCAGCTTTGTTGTCCTTAAGCCATTTTGCCACAACTCAGAGTAATGCTTTGGGTCCCATTGCCCATTCTGAGAATCCATTTGCGACCAAACTCCTGTCTGATGCTCTTGAGATGTTGCTTCAATATATGCACATAATTTTCCTTCCTCATGATGCCATCTATTTTGTGAAAGTGCACCCAGTCCCTCCTGCAGCCAAAGCACCCCCACAGCATGATGCTGCCACCTCGTGCTTCATAGTTGGGATGGGTGTTCTTCGGCCAAAACAACCCTTTACTCGCACTCCAACATAACGATGGTCATTATGGCCCAACAGTTCGTATTTTGTGTTTCCATCACAAACATTTCTCCCCAAAATACCATCTTTGTCCTGTAGTACAAGTTGTAAACCATAGTCTGGCTTTTGCTGCCGGTTTTGGGCAGTGGCTTATTCCTTGCTGAGAAAGCGGCCTTTCAGGTTATCGATATGAGACTCGTTTTACTGTGAATGTAAATACTTTTGTACCTGTTTCTTCCTGCATCTTCACAAGGTCCTTTGCTGTTATTTCTGAGGATTGATTACTTTTAAAACAAAAATGCGTTCATCTCTAGGAGACAGATGCGTCTCCTTCCTTGAGTGTGTATGGCCCGGCTGCATTAAGTCCCATAGTGTTTATACTTGCATTATATTGTTTGTACAGATGGGCAATAGTACCTTCAGGCGTTTGGGAGTGCTCCCCAGGATGGAGCCCAGACTTGTAGAGGTCTACAATTCTTTTTCTGGTCTTAGCTGATTTCTTTCCAGATTTTCCCATGATGTCAAGTAAAGCACGAGTTTGAAGGTAGGCCTTGAAATACATCCACAGATGCACCTCAGTTATAAATGATGTCAATTAGCCTATCAGAAACCTGAAGCCATGACATCATTTTGGAATTTTCAAGCTGTTTAAAGGCAACAAGTCAACGTAGTGTATGTAAACTTCTGACCACTGGAATTGTGATACCTGATGAATTATAAGTGAAATAATCTGTTTAGAAACAATTGTTGGAAAAATGACTTGTGTGTGCTGCAAAGTAGATGTCCTAACCGACTTGCAAAACTGGTTTGTTGGCAAAGGAAATTTGTGGGTGGTTGAAAAGTAAGTTTTATGATTCCAATCTGGGGTAATTACATATAAACCTCAGAAACACCAACTGTATCTTTTCTTGCTTGAATATTTTACAATATAGGCAGATTTTGCAGCAAAAGAAGATGGCTCAGTTCTGCCTCCAGGACAAGACTCATCCCCAAAACATCAACAAGGCAAAACACCCAAACAAATGTAATTAAATCTCTCTGAATTCATATTTTGCTGTGTGAACAGCGGTGCTGTTGTTATGCTGTTTTCCCTCCATGGGGAGATTGCTGAGCTGAATTAGCTAAGTGATCTCATGGATTCACTGTCTTATCACTTGGGCTTTGTGCCGGTGAAATAATCTCTGTAGACACAAGCTAGTAAGATGATTTAAAGACCTTCCACTAGATAAACTTTTAAAAGAGCACAAGGGAATGCAGTATGAACATTTCGGAGTTACAGACTGGAGGGAGGGACAGAAGAGAGAGGGGCTTCACAGGCAGTAATTTAGTTGCACATACATAATGCCCGATAACTACCCAACATGTGGTAAGCTCTGTCTCAGGAAAGTTCCTCCATTAAAGTCATTCAGGCTTGTTAATGGAATTGGAAGGGGGAATGTTAAGTGTCCAGAATAATATCTGCCCTCTGAGAAATGGTCAATGTTATGCAATGGGACCTCACTTGCTTGTTGTTCTGACGCTATTGGCATTGTCCAAATATTTCTAAACAAACTGACCTCTGACGTGTCCATTACAAAAAGACAATAGATGTTTTAAACCTTGATCATCCTCCACATAACACAGGATATCTGTGTGCATTCTAAAGCCGATGACAATGACTGGATAGCGCAAACGCCACTGAAAGCCTCCATATCCACATGGACAGCAGACATTTATTATTATCATCACAGAAAGGAGAAAAATCTTTGCAGTCTCATTAAAATAACTTACAATAAAAACTGTAAGAAAAGTATTGTTGTGGAACGTTCCTAGTCCCTAGGGATGTTGACTGCCTGTACAGGAGGCTGCACAGGGAGGCGGCTCATAATAATGTGGAAGGGGTAGATGCCAATGGTATCAAACATGAAACCATGTGTTTGATCTCATTCCCATGATCCGCTCCAGCATTTTTTAAAAAACCTGTCCTCCCCAATTAAAAAAGCCTTCTCCTTCTGCTTTGCCTGGGTATGTAAGTATCAGTTCACACAGGCTGGCGAACCACATCTGGCTATATAGGCCTGTATATATAAACTCCCTGCTGTTATTTTATTTTTATGTGCTCTTTTTTCTCAACACTTTTTTTTGTTGTTTTATTTTACTTTTTATTTTAAATAAATACACTGTTGGTTAAGAGGCCTAAATGGCATTTCATGCTAATGCTCTGCCTGTTGTATTTGGTATGTAGCTAATGGTGATTTGATTTGATTTGATTTACCACTGGAATAACAGTGAGAGGGTGGGACAAATACTCTGTTTACCTGTGTGCATAAAACACGGGGGACCTCTCTTGGAACCTCTTCAGAATAAAAACCCTTAGGAACATCTATTGTTTTGACATGGGAAAACATATCAAAGTAAGTGGACAGATAATATAAGCCATTTGTACTTTCTTTTATCCAAAACAATTTACAGGTCATGCTTACCATATTCACATTAGGGTGCTTCAGGAATCGAACCCACAGCCTTACAAGCGAGTTTTCAAGCGCCATGCTCTTACCAGCAAAACCATGCTTTCATCCAACGTGAACAAATTGACATGTTTGGGAATAAAATCTCAATGTCCTATAAAGCTGAGCAACTACAGTATGTCAGACCTGATTTATCATTGTATTATTGCATCCATTTCTCATGTTCCCTGTATTGTACTCAGCTATTAGTACATTTGTATATCCTCTAGAGAGGGCTAAAGCGTTCTTCTGGTAAAGATGTAATCAATGAATGCCTCCTAATGTACCATTTCCTGAATTGAGTCTGAGACAGGACCGTCAGATGGCAGCAACTAATGTTCTTTCCCAACTCACTGATTCACAATGTAAATTTCCCTTTACAAACTAGAAAGGGAACCCCAAACCATATCATTGGGCATCTAAATGTACAGCATTGGATCCACAAGTTACATTTTTGTAAGGAAAATAAGTCTATTAAGAATAGCAGAATAATTTTCCCTTACATATTCTCAATGGTACCAAATCACCCAGGTGGTGACCAGGTCAAAGTGAATATCAAGTCCGAGTAAACAGTGCCCTCAATGTCTCAATGTTCTTCAGTTACCTTGCCTGTGTGTGTCAAAAGAGACACACCATAGCAAAGATGATCCTATACCTCTCTCCTCTTACTTTGATCTTTTTAACTTGTTTCTCCTCTTCTCTCTTGTCAGGTAACAGAGGCAATGCAGAGCAGTCTGAAGATGAACATAAGCATTCTCTCCAAAGTTTGGGTGGCAGTCTTCACAAACTGAGAGAGAGAGAGAGAGAGAGAGAGAGAAAGAGACCAGCAAGCAAGAGAAATTGGTCAGAGCCTCTTTTATTCACTGCCACTTTTTGTTTGAAAGAGTCTGTTTTATTGAGTGAGATATCCAAGTTAGATGGAGAGGAGGTAGATAAGTGGGGGCGCCTTTGTCAGTGACAGGACCCTGCCTTGCCCTTTTTGTTCCTGGGCAGGAGGTGTAAGGCCTCTGAGCGTGGCGAGTCTGCCTGGGCTATATTTAACAAGTGTTTCAGTCACTCATGGCTGTTGACTGAATAGTTTGAGGGGAGCTTTTCCAAGCCCCTCTGACCAGATGAACTATCCCACTCTGAAGCAAGGCAGGGGTGAGTCAGCTCCACCACACTCCCGCCAGAGCAGAGGCAGGGTTAGCAGGGAGCTCAGTCTACTGCCTGGTTAGTCAATACACAGTCATATTTTCTAAGAAGCAAATGAGAAAATCGCGGAGTAAATAATGTAGAATCACAGTTTTCCTTCAACCATTTTAGGTGAAAAATTAGTTTATTAGTACTGTAAAGATGGTTTTCACTTTATGCATCCATTTGCTTGCTCAATTTTCCCAAGAAGGATTGAACCACTGATACTGTACAGGGGCCAGTTAACCACTTCAAACAAAATTGATTTATCGAGAGCCATAAATATGAACATTTGTTCCCCCAATAAAACCAAGTCAAAACAAAGCGTACAGGTAGAAGCAGTGATCCACTCCTGTGGGGATTCTGCTGCTGTAGTGTTACAAACATGACATCTAGCCTTAACAAACGCAAATGCTATTGACACCAAAGTGTTGTTAGCTTTAATGTCTAAGGGTGCTTGCCAGGCCTTGTTCACGCTGTAATTTACAATGGCTTTCTCACGGAGCCACTTGAACAACCACCGTCTTTCTTTAAAGTGATGGCATTTAGGAAACGTAAACATTCACTGTGAGTAACTCAGCAGCATTACCAGTCCTCCCATTGATTGCAAAAGGTCTTTCCACAACCTCTTGTCAGCTCTTTCCAATAAAAACTAGCCTAAAGCTCAATTAATCAAATTTAGCTACCCAATGTTACACCCAAGCTGGAACTTCAGACAGGTGCTAAGTTTGCTAGGTCTCATATTCAAATATGGTATCTCGGATTTATGTCCCCAAATGGCAACCTATTTCCTATGCAGTTACTATACATTGGGGGGGTATGTGGGCCCTGGTCGTAGTACTGATAAAATAGTGTGTAGAGACCTTTGCTAGCAATGTTCAAAACTTCAGAAACAGATGTAGAAGCGGGTGGGCTCTGAGTGGCGCGGTGGTCTAAGGCATCGCAGTGCTAACTGTACCACTAGAGATCTGATTCAATCCAGGCTCTGTCGCAGCCGGCGACCCGGGCGGAGCTCATGGGCGGCGCCTGAGTGGCTGATTGTTGTCAGGGTAGGGGAGAGGAATGGAGGGATGTAAACTCAGTTGATAGACATCAGGTATTTCAGCATAAAGTTGTGGGTTTGATTCCACAGGGAGGCCAGTATAAAAAAAATTATTCACTAACTGTAGTGGCTCTGGATAAGAGCGTCTGCTAAATAAGCTAAAATGT
>NW_025539389.1:0-13221 GCF_020615455.1 Coregonus clupeaformis
CTGTATCACAATTCCAGTGGGTCAGAAGTTTACATACACTAAGTTGACTGTGCCTTTAAACGGCTTGGAAAATTCCAGAAAATGATGTCATGGCTTTAGAAGGGTGGTGGCAGCATCATGCTGCGGGGGTGTTTTGCTGCAGGAGGGACTGGTGCACTTCACAAAATAGATGGCATCATGAGGAAGGAAAATTATGTGGATATATTGAAGCAACATCTCAAGACATCAGTCAGGAAGTTAAAGCTTGGTCGCAAATGGGTCTTCCAAATGGACAATGACCCCAAGCATACTTCCAAAAAGTCAAGGTATTGGTGTGGCCATCACAAAGCCCTGACCTCAATCCTATAGAAAATGTGTGGGCAGAACTGAAAAAGTGTGTGCGAGCAAGGAGGCCTACAAACCTGACTCAGTTACACCAGCTCTGTCAGGAGGAATGGGCCAAAATTCACCCAACTTATTGTGGGAAGCATGTGGAAGGCTACCCAAAACATTTGACCCAAGTTAAACAATTTAAAGGCAATGCTACCAAATACTAATTGAGTGTATGTAAACTTCTGACCCACTGGGAATGTGATGAAATAAATAAAAGCTGAAATAAATCATTCTCTCTACTATTATTCTGACATTTCACATAAAGTGGTGATCCTAACTGTCCTAAGACAGGGAATTCTTACTAGGATTAAAACTCAGGAATTGTGAAAAACTGAGTTTAAATGTATTTGGGTAAGGTGCATGTAAACTTCCGACTTCAACTGTATCTGACCGTCATATTTGATCTACACAATACATTTCTACCTGAACATTTTGTAAATGTCCATTCTCCTGAATTTCCATTGCCCCTTGTGTACATAGTCAAGTTAAACCAATTAACCAATTATATTTTGTACAGATAAGAATTAATAAGTTGTGACATTCAACTACTGTATGACTCTTTCAACATGCCATTCAAAGCCAAGTTAGATGCAAAAACAACTTGGAACCTGTTTGTCCATCTGAGGGTGCTTGTTTCAAACACACACCATACCATCTTTAAAGGGATAGTTTAATAATACAAACTAACATGATTTTCCACCTACCTTGGTTGTAGTTGATTCAAGAAGAAGGTTTTAGGATATTTAGTTTTCTTTCAACATTTAATAGCCATCTTTTGTAACTGTTAGCATTCTCAGTAAGACTTAACATTAAACGGTTCTTATGCCTGTGTAATAAAACTGTAATTACTTTTGGAGCAACATTTTGTTAGCATGTTGTTACATAATACTTTGATAATGTCTCCAGAGTGGCGCAGTGGTCAGCTGTGCTACTAGAGATCCTGGTTCGAATCCAGGCTCTGTCGTAGCCGGCCGCAACCGGGAGACCCATGGGGCGGCGCACAATTCCATTATTATGCAATGATAAAGCAATTTCCAAAGTCCTATGTAACAACAATGTTGCTATTGTAATAACCATAAAGTTACTACACATGTATAAGAACTTGATGTCAAGTGTTAATGTATTATCTTATGTCTCACTCATTATGAAAATATATTTTTTTGTCTTTTCGAAGCTTCAAAATTAGTCTACTCTAATGGTGAGGTGATTCCATGTCCCTCATGTACAGTATTTAATTCTAGGCAATAGGCTATGTTAAGATTCATATCGAAGAGCTGTCCAAACCATGTGCTTATGATCATACACTGCTCAAAAAAATATGAATGAATGAATGAAATAATCTTATTAAATACTTTTTCCTTTACATAGTTGAATGTGCTGACAACAAAATAACACAAAAAGTATCAATGGAAATCAAATTTATCAACCCATGGAGGTCTGGATTTGGAGTCACCCTCAAAATTAAAGTGGAAAACCACACTACAGGCTGATCCAACTTTGATGTAATGTCCTTAAAACAAGTCAAAATGAGGCTCAGTAGTGTGTGTGGCCTCCACGTGCCTGTATGACCTCCCTACAACGCCTGGGCATGCTCCTGATGAGGTGGCGGATGGTCTCCTGAGGGATCTCCTCCCAGACCTAGACTAAATCATCCGCCAACTCCTGGACAGTCTGTGGTGCAATGTGGCGTTGGTGGATGGACCGAGACATGATGTCCCAGATGTGCTCAATTGGATTCAGGTCTGGGAAACGGGCGGGCAAGTCCATAGCATCAATGCCTTCCTCTTGCAGGAACTGCTGACACACTCCAGCCACATGAGGTCTAGCATTGTCTTGCATTAGGAGGAACCCAGGGCCAACCGCACCAGCATATGGTCTCACAAGGGGTCTGAGGATCTCATCTCGGTACCTAATGGCAGTCAGGCTACCTCTGGCGAGCACATGTAGGGCTGTGCGGCCCCCCAAAGAAATGCCACCCCACACCATGACTGACCCACCGCCAAACCGGTCATGCTGGAGGATGTTGCAGGCAGCAGAACGTTCTCCACGGCATCTCCAGACTCTGTCACGTCTGTCACATGTGCTCAGTGTGAACCTGCTTTCATCTGTGAAGAGCACAGGGCACCAGTGGCGAATTTGCCAATCTCGGTGTTCTCTGGCAAATGCCAAACGTCCTGCACGGTGTTGGGCTGTAAGCACAACCCCCACCTGTGGACGTCGGGCCTTCATACCACCCTCATGGAGTCTGTTTCTGACCGTTTGAGCAGACACATGCACATTTGTGGCCTGCTGGAGGTCATTTTGCAGGGCTCTGGCAGTGCTCCTCCTGCTCCTCCTTGCACAAAGGCGGAGGTAGCAGTCCTGCTGCTGGGTTGTTGCTCTCCTACGGCCTCCTCCACATCTCCTGATGTACTGGCCTGTCTCCTGGTAGCGCCTCCATGCTCTGGACACTACGCTGACAGACACAGCAAACCTTCTTGCCACAGCTCGCATTGATGTGCCATCCTGGATGAGCTGCACTACCTGAGCCACTTGTGTGGGTTGTAGACTCCGTCTCATGCTACCACTAGAGTGAAAGCACCGCCAGCATTCAAAAGTGACCAAAACATCAGCCAGGAAGCATAGGAACTGAGAAGTGGTCTGTGGTCACCACCTGCAAAACCAGTCCTTTATTGGGGGTGTCTTGCTAATTGCCTATAATTTCCACCTGTTGTCTGTTCCATTTGCACAACAGCATGTGAAATTTATTGTCAATCAGTGTTGCTTCCTAAGTGGACAGTTTGATTTCACAGAAGTGTGATTGACTTGGAGTTACATTGTGTTGTTTAAGTGTTCTCTTAATTTTTTTGAGCAGTGTATATTTAGACTAATTCAACTAACTGTTGTAGTTTTTGGTTCTTCATCAGATATTTGGCAGCCATCAAATACATATATTCAAATATTATTTGGTTTTCTGAGAGGTATTCACATGTAAATTTTTTTTGCTGAGACCTGTATTTGAATATCAAAGAAAATACACTACATGACCAAAAGTATGTAGACACCTGCTCATCGAACATCTCATTCCAAAATCATGGCCTTTATTATGGAGTTGGTCCCCCCTTTGCTGCTATAACAGCCTCCACTCTTCTGGGAAGGCTTTCCACTAGATGTTGGAAGATTGCTGTGGGGATTTGCTTTCATTCAGCCAAAAGAGCATGTTGGGCGATTAGGCCTGGCTCGCAGTCGGTGTTCCAATTTATCCCAAAAGTGTTCGATGGGGTTGATGTCAGGGCTCTGTGCAGGCCAGTCAAGTTCTTCCACACCGATTTTGACAAACCATTTCTGTATGGATCTCGCTTTTCCTGCTGAAACAGGAAAGGGCCTTCCCCAAATTGTTCCAACAAAGTTGGAACCACAGAATCGTCTAGAATGTAATTGTGTGCTGTAGCGTTAAGATTTTTACTTCACTGGAACTAAGGCGCCTAGCCCGAACCATGACAAACAGCCCCAGACCATTATTTATCCTCCACCAAACTTTACAGTTGGCACTAGGCATTTGGGAAGGTAGCGTTCTCCTGGCATCCACAAATCCCAGAATCGTCCGTCGGACTGCCAGATGGTGAAGCGTGATTCATCATTCCAGAGAATGTGTTTCCACTGCTCCAGAGTCCAATGGCGGCGAAATTTACACCACTCCAGCCGATGCTTGGCATTGTGCATGGTGATCTTAGGCTTGTGTGTGGCTGCTCGGCCGTGGAAACCCGTTTCATGAAGCTCCCAACAAACAGTTATTGTGCTGACGTTGCTTCCAGAGGCAGTTTGGAACTCACTAGCGAGTGTTGCAACCGAGGACAGACTCGACAGTCCCGTTCTGTGAGCTTGTGTGGCCTACCACTTCTCGGCTGAGCCGCTGTTGCTCCTAGACGTTTCCACTTCACAATAACAGCACTTACAGTTGACCGGGGGCAACTCTAGCAAGGCAGAAATTTGACTAACTGACTTGTTGGAAAGGTGGCATCCTATGACGGTGCCACGTTGAAAGTCACTGAGCTCTTCAGTAAGGCCATTCTACTGCCAATATTTGTCTATGGAGATTGCATGGCTGTGGGCTCAATTTTATACACCTGTCAGCAACTGGTGTGGCTGAAATAGCCGAATCCACTAATTTAAAGGGGTGTCCACATACTTTTGTATATATAGTGTAGTTGCCTTTTAGTTGAGACTATATAAACTATATTTGACTACCTTGAGTATTTGAAAAGTTCTTATTTTCAAATAAACCACAAAATACAACTATTTTCTGCCCAGGTCTTCAAGAGACACAGAGTACCAAACTGCCACTCTCGTCGAGACTCCATTTTAATTACTGTCTCCATACATCCCTAAGCAGAGTATTCTTTCCAAGAACACAGCAAACAAATATGTCATGCAGAGCAGTCGACAGGTGACAAAACTCATTCAATTCAAAACGTTGACGTGCAGGTGTGTCTGTGTATGTGCCCTTTGGTCTAATTGGCCTTCACACCTAGCAGGTGGATAGGTAGATCACTATATCACTGTGTTCTTTAGAGTCTAATGCGTGCCTGTAGTTTCATCAACATAGGTGTTGATTGACTTGAAATAATTATCCTATGGGGACAGCCGAAGAACCCTTTTAGCTTCTAGATAGCACTTTTTAGCACAATAACTAGTGCAGAGAAAAAGCTGACATCTAATCCCAATTTGCGTCACACTAATTCCAAGTCTAAAGTTATTGTACTTTCTTGCACTCTATATCTCTCTCTCTCTCTCTCTCTCTCTCTCTCTCTCTCTCTCTCTCTCTCTCTCTCTCTCTCTCTCTCTCTCTCTCTCTCTCTCTCTCTCTCTCTCTCTCTCTCTCTCTCTGTCTCTGTCTCTGTCTCTCTCTCTCTCTCTCTCTCTCTCGCTCTCTCTCTCTCTCTCTCTCTCTCTCTCTCTCTACCTTCTCTTCCCTCACTGTTTGTCAGAGCCCTCAGGGGAGCCGCCCATTGAGAGAGGAGAAGAAAGGTGACATAAAGGAGAGAAACTAAAGGCTGAGGAGGAGCGGAGGAGACACAATGCTCTCCAGAGGAGACGCACTCCCATTGAGGAGGGGACAGGGACAGAGCGGCGCCAGGGCTCAGGGCAGACACAGGGCAGACACGTTCACAATCACACATGGCAAGGGAGAGAGACAAAGAGAGATAGAAAGAGAAAGTGTGTGTGTGTTAGATTAAAGATCACAAACTAAGGTGAGCTAAAAGTAATACATTACTGTGCACATGCGTGCGTGCATTCCTGCACATGTATGTGATATGTCTTCAGATTCATCACATTGAATACAACTCAAACTAACATAAACCACAGATCAGGTGAGGTGAGGTGAGGTGAGTGAAGTTGATTGGTGTAGGTGCGTCAGTCTGTCCGTCACTCACACGGTCGGACCCCTGTCTACTTCCAATATGGCCACAGGGTTCTTCAGTAGATAGGCATGAGGTGACATGACGTCATAGGCATGAGAGACTGCCAGCCGTCTTAAAAGGTCACTGAGGACGAATCCTCCACCCCATCTGACTGCTGTTGTCACTTAGGACAGGTCCAGAGTTGAAAAGTTCACCCAGGGAGAAAGGTGAGGAAGCCAGTCATGCAAATATGAGAAGGTGACACAGGAGAGGATTAGTGAGACCAGGTGACCGAGAAAAAACCAAGACGAGCACAAAACCCTGCCCTGGGATAAGTGGTTACAGAGTAAACTGTAAAAGATGTTTTATGTTTTTATGTGAAGCTTATTCTAATTTGTGAACCAAAGTAATCAGAAGTGGAGTGTGGGTTGAGGGTAATTAAAGGCCAAATGCAGCCGTTTTATCTCAATTCAATCTCAATCAAGTCATTTCTTTTTAACATTTAAGTACCTTACTGTGATTGTTTTCAATCAAAATGGTCAGAAAGAAACTAAAATAGCTTCTTAGCAAAGAGTAATTTCTCTAGGACTGCTAGGACTGTCTGGGAGTGTTCTGAGTGGAAGGGTAAAACTGAAAACTAGCTGTTATTGGCAGAGAGGTTTTGAACTCTGTTTTTTATTGGTATATAAACTAATTTACCACCTGGTGTTGTCACCAAGCAGGCCAAAACTCCATCCCACCCAAACAGGCAGAAATTTCAGGCGATCTTTTCAAATAAGGGCATTACTATAATTTTCACAATTTAACAGTATTATTCCAATGTCATAATGTGGGAATATATGCAAAACACAGGAAAAGCACACGTTTTACTGCACTGGGCCTTTAGTTATGTTTGTAGTTATTATATTATAAGCCTAGTTTTTATTAGAGACTGTTAATAATGCCCAAGGCCAAATCTAATAGTTACAGTGCCTTGCAAAAGTATTCATCCCCCTTGGCGTTTTTCCTATTTTGTTGCATTACAACCTGTAAATTAAATGGATTTTTATTTGGATTTCATGTAATGGACATACACAAAATAGTCGAAATTGGTGAAGTGAAATGAAAAAAATTACTTTTTTCAAAAAATTCTAAACAATATATAACGGAAAAGTGGCGCATGCATATCTATTCACCCCCTTTGCTATGAAGCCCCTAAATAAGATCTGGTGCAACCAATTACCTTCAGAAGTCACATAATTAGTTAAATAAAGTCCACCTGTGTGCAATCTAAGTGTCACATGATCTGTCATATGATCTCAGTATATATATACCTGTTCTGAAAGGCCCCAGAGTCTGCAACACCACTAAGCAAGGGGCACCACCAAGCAAACGGCACCATGGAGACCAAGGAGCTCTCCAAACAGGTCAGGGACAAAGTTCTGGAGAAGTACAGATCAGGGTGGGTTCAAAAAAAATATTTTGCATCTTCAAAGTGGTAGGTTCATGTGGTGTAAATCAAATGATACAACCCCCCCAAAAAATCAATTTTAATTCCAGGTTGTAAGGCAACAAAATAGGAAAAATGCCAAGGGGGGTGAATTATTTCGCAAGCCACTGTATGTGTTGGCTAAGTAATGCTTTAGTAATGCTGAATGACAAACTTGGTAATGGTTTAAACGTGTTAATACAGACCGTTGGCTAAATAATGGTTTAATAATCCTTAATTACAGTGCCTTCACAAAGTATTCACACCCCTTGACTTTTTCCACATTTTGTTGTGTTATAGCCTGTATTTAAAATGGATTAAATTGAGATGTTGTGTCACTGGCCTACACACAATACCCCATAATGTCAAAGTGGAATGATGTTTTTAGAAATGCTTACAAAATGAAAAGCTGAAATGTCTTGAGTCATACAATTATCTGTAAGGTCCCTCAGTCGAGCAGGGCATTTCAAAAACAGATTCAACCACAAAGACCAGGGAGGTTTTCAAATGCCTCGCAAAGAAGGGCACCTATTGGTAGATGGGTAAAAGTAAAATAAAAAGCAGACATTGAATATCCTTTTGAGCAAGGTGAAGTTATTAATTACACTTTGGATGGTGTATCAATACACCCAGTCACTACAAAGATACAGGCATCCTTCCTAACTCAGTTGCCAGAGAGGAAGGAAACCGCACAGGGATTTCACCATGAGATCAATGGTGACTTTAAAACAGTTACAGAGTTTAATGGCTGTAATAGGAGAAAACTGAGGATGAATCAACAACATTGTAGTTACTCCACAATACTAAACTAAATGACAGAGTGAAAAAAAGGAAGCCTGTGCAGAATAAAATATTCCAAAACATGCATCCTGTTTGCAGTAAGGCACTAAAGTAAAACTGCAAAAAATGTGGCAAAGAAATTAACTTTATTTCCTGAATACAAAGCGTTATGTTTAGGGAAAAGCCAACACAACACATCACCGAGTACCACTCTTATGGGTATGTTATGTGTATGCTTCTCATCGGCAAGGACTAGGGAGTTTTTTAGGATAAAAAGAAACGGAATAGAGCTAAGCACAGGCAAAATCCTAGAGGAAAACCTGGTTTAGTCTGCTTTCCAACAGACACAGAGAGATAAATTCACCTATCGGCTTGAAAATCGATGGCAAGACTTGAATGATCAACAACCAACTTGACAGAGATTAAATACTTTTTTTAAGAATAATGTGAAAGTATTGTACACTGAACAAAAATATAAACGCAACTGAACAAAAATATAAACACAACATGTAAAGTGTTGGTCCCATGTTTCATGAACTGAAATACAATATCCCAGAAATGTTCCAAACGCACAAAAAAGCTTATTTCTCTCAAATTCTGTGCACACATTTGTTTACATCCCTGTTAGTGAGCATTTCTCTTTTGCCAAGATAATCCATCCACCTGACAGGTGTGGCATATCAAGAAGCTGATTAAACAGCATGATTACACAGGTGCACCTTGCGCTGGGGACAATAAAAGGCCACTCTAAAATGTGCAGTTTTGTCACACAACACAATGCCACAAATGTTTTAAGTATTGAGGGAGCGTGCAATTGGAATGCTGACTGCAGGAATGTCCACCAGAGCTGTTGCCTGAGAATGTTCATTTTGGCAGTACGTAAAACCGCAGACCACGTGTAACGACGTCAGCCCAGGACCTCCACATCCGGCTTCTTCCCCTGTGGGATCGTCTGAGACCAGCCACCCGGACAGCTGATGAAACTGTGGGTTTGCACAACTGAAGAATTTCTGCACAAATCTTCACGGATGAATCCCAGTTTAAACTGTACAGGGCAGATGGCCGACAGCGTGTATGGCGTTGTGTGGGCAAGCAGTTTGCTGATGTCAACGTTGTGAACAGAACAGAGTGCCCCATGGTGGCGGTGGGGCTATGGTATGGGCAGGCATAAGCTACAGACAACGAACACAATTGCATTTTATCGATGGCAATTTTAATGCACAGAGATTCTGTGACGAGATCCTGAGGCCCATTGTCGTGCCATTCATCTGCCGCCATCACCTCATTTTTCAGCATGATAATGCATGGCCCCATGTCGCAAGGATCTATACACAATTCCTGGAAGCTGAAAATGTCCCAGTTCTTCCATGGCCTGCATACTTACCAGACATGTCACCCATTGAGCATGTTTGGGATGCTCTGGATCGATGTGTACGACAACGTGTTCCAGTTCCCGCCAATATCCACCAACTTCACACAGCCATTGAAGAAGAGTGGGACAACATTCCACAGGCCACAATCAACAGCCTGATCAACTCTATGCGAGGGAGATGTGTCGCGCTGCATGTGGCAAATGGTGGTCACACCAGATACAGTGAGGGAAAAAAGTATTTGATCCCCTGCTGATTTTGTACGTTTGCCCACTGATAAAGAAATGATCAGTCTATAATTTTAATGGTAGGTTTATTTTAACAGTGAGAGACAGAATAACAACAACAAAAATCCAGAAAAACGCATGTCAAAAATGTTAGAAATTGATTTGCATTTTAATGAGGGAAATAAGTATTTGACCCCCTCTCAATCAGAAAGATTTCTGGCTCCCAGGTGTCTTTTATACAGGTAACAAGCTGAGATTAGGAGCACACTCTTAAAGGGAGTGCTCCTAATCTCAGTTTGTTACCTGTATAAAAGACACCTGTCCACAGAAGCAATCAATCAATCAGATTCCAAACTCTCCACCATGACCAAGACCAAAGAGCTCTCCAAGGATGTCAGGGACAAGATTGTAGACCTACACAAGGCTGGAATGGGCTACAAGACCATCGCCAAGCAGCTTGGTGAGAAGGTGACAACAGTTGGTGTGATTATTTGCAAATGGAAGAAACACAAAATAACTGTCAATCTCCCTCGGCCTGGGGCTCCATGCAAGATCTCACCTTGTGGAGTTGCAATGATCATGAGAACATTGAGGAATCAGCCCAGAACTACACGGGAGGATCTTGTCAATGATCTCAAGGCAACTGGGACCATAGTCACCAAGAAAACAATTGGTAACACACTTTTTATTTTATTTTATTTCAACATTATTTAACCAGGTAAGCCAGTTGAGAACAAGTTCTCATTTACAACTGCGACCTGGCCAAGATAAAGCAAAGCAGTGCGATTAAAAACAACAACACAGAGTTACATATGGGGTAAAACAAAACATAAAGTCAAAAATACAACAGAAAATATATATACAGTGTGTGCAAATGTAGCAAGTTATGGAGGTAAGGAAATAAATAGGCTATAGTGCAAAATAATTACAATTAGTATTAACACTGGAAAGATAAGATGTGCAAGAGATGATGTGCAAATAAAGATACTGGGGTGCAAATTAGCAAAATAAATAACAATATGGGGATGAGGTAGTTGGGTGGGCTAATTTCAGATGGGCTGTGTACAGGTGCAGTGATCGGTAAGGTGCTCTGACAACTGATGCTTAAAGTTAGTGAGGGAGATAAGAGTCTCCAGCTTCAGAGATTTTTGCAATTCGTTCCAGTCATTGGCAGCAGAGAACTGGAAGGAATGGCGGCCAAAGGAGGTGTTGGCTTTGGGGATGACCAGTGAGATATACCTGCTGGAGGCGCTACTACGGGTGGGTGTTGCTATGGTGACCAATGAGTTAAGATAAGGCGGGGATTTGCCTAGCAGTGATTTATAGATGGCCTGGAGCCAGTGGGTTTGGCGACGAATATGTAGTGAGGACCAGCCAACAAGAGCGTACAGGTCACAGTGGTGGGTAGTATATGGGGCTTTGGTGACAAAACGGATGGCACTGTGATAGACTACATCCAATTTGCTGAGTAGAGTGTTGGAGGCTATTTTGTAAATGACATTGCCGAAGTCAAGGATCGGTAGGATAGTCCGTTTTACGAGGGCATGTTAGGCAGCATGAGTGAAGGAGTTGCGAAATAGGAAGCCGATTCTAGATTTAACTTTGGATTGGAGATTCTTAATGTGAGTCTGGAAGGAGAGTTTACAGTCTAACCAGACACCTAGGTATTTGTAGTTGTCCACATACTCTAGGTCAGACACGTCGAGAGTAGTGATTCTAGTCGGGTGGGCAGGTGCCAGCAGCATTCGATTGAAGAGCATGCATTTAGTTTTACTAGTGTTTAAGAGCAGTTGGAGGCTACTGAAGGAGTGTTGTATGGCATTGAAGCTCGTTTGGAGGTTTGTTAACACAGTGTCCAATGAAGGGCCAGATGTATACAAAATGGTGTGCGTCTGCGTAGAGGTGGATCTGAGAGTCACCAGCAGCAAGAGCGACATCATTGATATACACGGAGAAAAGAGTCGGCCCAAGAATTGAACCCTGTGGCACCCCCATAGAGACTGCCATAGGTCCAGACAACAGGCCCTCGATTTGACACATTGAACTCTATCTGAGAAGTAGTTGGTGAACCAGAAGCGAGGCAGTCATTTGAGAAACCAAGGCTATTTAGTCTGCCAATAAGAATGCGGTGGTTGACAGAGTCGAAAGCCTTGGCCAGGTCGATGAAGACGGCTGCACAGTACTGTCTATTATCGATCGCGGTTATAATATCGTTTAGGACCTTGAGCGTGGCTGAGGTGCACCCATGACCAGCTCGGAAACCGGATTGCATAGCGGAGAAGGTACGGTGGTATTCGAAATGGTCGGTGATCTGTTTGTAACTTGGCTTTCAAAAACTTTCGAAAGGCAGGGCAGGATGGATATAGGTCTGTAACAGTTTGGATCTAGAGTGTCACCCACTTTGAAGAGGAGGATGACCGCGGCAGCTTTCCAATCTCTGGGGATCTCAGACGTTACGAAAGAGAGGTTGAACAGGCTAGTAATAGGGGTTGCGACAATTTCGGCGGCTAGTTTTAGAAAGAAAGGGTCCAGATTGTCTAGCCCAGAGAATTTGTAGCCCAGATGACACTACGCCGTGAAGGACTGAAATCCTGCAGCGCCCGCAAGGTCCCCCTGCTCAAGAAAGCACATATACAGGCCCGTCTGAAGTTTGCCAATGAACATCTGAATGATTCAGAGGAGAACTGGGTGAAAGTGTTGTGGTCAGATGAGACCAAAATCGAGCTCTTTGGCATCAACTCAACTCGCCGTGTTTGGAGGAGGAGGAATGCTGCCTATGACCCCAAAAAACACCATCCCCACCGTCAAACATGGAGGTGGAAACATTATGCTTTGGGGTGTTTTTCTGCTAAGGGGACAGGACAACTTCACCGCATCAAAGGACGATGGACAGGGCCATGTACCGTCAAATCTTGGGTGAGAACCTCCTTCCCTCAGCCAGGGCATTGAAAATGGGTTGTGGATGGGTATTCCAGCATGACAATGACCCAAAACACACGGCCAAGGCAACAAAGGAGTGGCTCAAGAAGAAGCACATTAAGGTCCTGGAGTGGCCTAGCCAGTCTCCAGACCTTAATCCCATATAAAATCTGTGGAGGGAGCTGAAGGTTCGAGTTGCCAGACGTCAGGCTCGAAACCTTAATGACTTGGAGAGGATCTGCAAAGAGGAGTGGGACAAAATCCCTCCTGAGATGTGTGCAAACCTGGTGGCCAACTACAAGAAACGTCTGACCTCTGAGATTGCCAACAAGGGTTTTGCTACCACCTAAGTCATGTTTTGCAGAGGGGTCAAATATTTCCCTCATTAAAATGCAAATCAATTTATAACATTTTTGACATTAGTTTTTCTGGATTTTTTTATTGTTATTCTGTCTCTCACAGTTCAAATAAACCTACCATTAAAATGATAGACTGATCATGTCTTTGTCAGTGGGCAAACGTACAAAATCAGCAGGGGATCAAATACTTTTTTCCCTCACTGTACTAACTGGTTCTCTGATCCACACACCTTTTTTTGTAAGGTATCTGTGACCAACAGATGCATGTATTTACTCAGGGGTGTGAATTCTTATGTAAATGAGATATATATGTATTTCATTTTCAATAAATGTGCAAACATTTAT